>NW_022631114.1:1902845-2153155 GCF_010015895.1 Lontra canadensis
TGTATATATATATATGGCATATTATTTAGCCACAAAAAAATGAAGTCTTGCCATTTGCAATAGTATGTATGGATCTAGGAAGATAATACTGAAAGAAATAGAAGTACCATATAATTTCACTTGTACATGGAATTGAAGAAAAAAAACAAATGAGCAAAGGAAAAAGAAAGAGAGAGAAACCCAAAACAAACAAACAAACAAAACACCAACAGCCAGACTCTTAACTATAGAGAACAACCAATGGTCGCTGGCGGGAAAGTAGGGGGAGATGGTGGAAGAGGTAAAGGGGATTAAGAACACACTTACTGGGTCGAGCACTGAGTAAAGTATGAAAGTGTTGAGTTGCTGTATTGTATACCTGAGACTAATACAACACTGTATGTTAACTACACTGGAATTAAAATCAAAAGAAAATATCTAACATTAAAAACAATCCATTGCCGTTTATATAACACAACTCCTTCCACTTTCATTACGTATTTATATGGGAGAATGTTTTTGGTGTTTATATTTAGAGAATGAAAATGCAAATTAAAATGATGTCCAGCCCTATTTTTATTTAGCAATGAGTAATATTTATTTGTAGATTCATAGGCTAACTTGTAAAACAAATCTTATTGGTTTTGTTAAGAGATAAGTTTTCTCAAAAACTTTACCTTTTGTGTTTCAAAGTCACTCATCAAAATTTTTAATTAGTTATTTTATTTTGATTAATAGTGCAGAAATAATCATTGTCGGGGTAACTCAATCCAGATGAAAGGTTTTTTTTTTTCCCCAAAAAATTATTTAGATAGGGTATCATGGTAAGGTCAAATTTAGGAGAAGAATTTAATTTCAATTTCTATAAATATTTTTCTTATAGAGACATATGGTAGAGTGATCAATTAAAAAAAAATTCCAAGTGGAAAAAACATTACATCAGGATAAAATTCTCTGCAGGAAGTGGAATGGAAATGCAAGTTCAGAATAAATGGAGTGATGTAACATTTCTGTGAAAGGAAACTTCGTATATCTCTTGTAAATAGAAGATGGAAAGGATCCAGTCTCTAAGGCTGGAATTGTTTGTGGGCAACATAACAATGACAGTGCACCAGAAATTATCAATCATTTTGAAGAAACTTATATTGAAAAAAATTATCAACATAAAAACATTGGGATGCGGTCATATAAATTTTCAAAATTCTTTTTATGGATTTGAGAGAAAAAAAATGTCACTTGAGTGAATGTTTCTCCCCACTACTCTATTTAGAAAGAGCTGAATTCCTTTGCTTTTCAAACAGGACTCCCTTGGTTAGTGTTTATTGCCTGGGTTTAAGTCCAAAAAGAGGAGAATAGATTTCAATTTTGAATTACCACTCTGCCTCTGATGCCCAGGAAAGATCATAAAAGGACATAATGATCCATGATCAGAAATCCCACGCATAGGCTCAGCTAGAGACCAAGAGCATTGAAACTTTCCACTTCAGACAGAACCTGGAAGCAAGGAGGTAATTTTAAAGTATTGTTTAGATACTGTGCTTACTTAGAAATAAGTATAGTTAATTCTGAATGAGATTTTAAAAACAGGAACAGTTTGACATAGAGAAATTTAGGCAGTATATATATTTAGAAAGCATTTTGGTTTGAAGGTAGAGATCACCTTGAAGTCTCCTACTAAACAAGAGATCCCCTGTAACTGATCTGAGAACAAATTTAACTCTTTCAAATGTCATAGAAATTTTAGAATTCTTGGGAATCTTGAGTAAGTAAATATATACATAAATCAAAATTAAAAAAAATAAGTATACTTTTAAAAAAAGATTTATTTGTTTATTTGACAGAGATCACAAGTAGGCAGAGAGGCAGGCAGAGAGAGAGAGGGGGGAAAGCAGGCTTCCTGCTGAGCAGAGAGCCCGAAGCGGGGCTTGATCCCAGGACCCTGGGATCATGACCTGAGCCAAAGGCAGAGGCTTTAACCCACTGAGCCACCCAGGCACCCCCTAAAAAATAAGTATTCTTTTAACATTTAGCAGGAAAAGGATAGGACCCATGGAAGCAAACTATAATATCTTAACAAAAGACTTAAAACAAGAACTAGAACCAACTAGAAGGTTTACATCATGTCTGTTGGGAGAACTTTAAGTAGTAGAGAGAGAGACAGAAGCAGAGATAGAAACCGAGAGATTCCATATACATAAAGTCATCAAAGCACACACACCAAAGCGCTATCTATAGGTAGGATTGAAGGGGAATCAGGTGAGATTAACATCTTTTTCTTGGTCAACGTTAGATTGGGCAGCATGCATTAAGAGACTGATTAAATTAGAATAAGATTAGGGCACGTGGGTGGCTCAGTTGGCTGAACTTTTGGTTTTGGCTCAGCTCGTGGTCTCAGGGTCATCAGATATAGCCCTGTGTCAGGTTCCCTGCTCAGCTGGGGTCTGCTTTTGATTCGCTCCCTCTCTCTCTGCCTTTCCCCTGCTCTCCCATTCTCTCTCCAAAAAAAAAAAAAAAAAAAAAAAAAAATCTCGAAGAACATCATGATAGGACTGAAAGAGAGTAACCAGGATGGAGAAGGTTGGTGTGAGATCGAGAAAGAGCTAAAACAAGCCATGTAAGCACTTGATAGCAATTGGCATAGGTATGTTTAAAGAAGCCCCAGTTTAACCTGGAGGACAGACGATAGTAGAGGAAAAGCCAATACCTGTCCTCAAACATCTGCAGAGCTGTCTTCTGTCCACGCTGAGTGGTGGTTGTCAGAATTAGGTTGCGGGGCACTAAAAGGAAGGATTTCCACTCCTGCAGCCAGTTCCCATGATGTGCCACCATCTCCATCACTAGCTGGGCTCCACGGGGACAATCTGCCCCAGCTGCTGCACGGGTCGGTGGATCAGGCTGCGTGGGCGGGGGGGGGGGCACATTCCAAGTCAAGGTTTGCATCAGTATGCATCAGTTCAAAACAAGTTGGTCTATTGGAAAGTGGATCGAAGATTCATCCCATGCTTATCCATCCTACTTAAAAGTCAATCAGTATCAGGAAAGGAGAATTAGAGGATCCATTATCCATAGTTTCATGCCAAGGCTTTCTGACTTGCCTCAAGTGGTTATTTTTACTGTTAATGAGCTAGTTAACATACATAATGGTATATGCTGGCCCTCAATATTATATGCATAGTATTTTATAAAATGTCCAAAAGATTTAATTAATCGGGTGGGTTTGCAACTTTAAAAGGGTAGTGAAGGCATGGCCTTATAAGGCATTTGGGGCCATTTACTTCTCACAGTCAAGAGATGTCACACTAGGAAAGCCCTAGAGAAACAGTGGTTACAGGTGACTGACAGGTTGTCTGTGTCCCATCAGTCTGCCTTATTTTCTCTAGAAACTGGGAAGTAATGCAGTGGGGTAGAGTGGAAAGAGTTAGGTTCAAGCCCCAGTTCTGCCGAAGGTTAGTTACTCATCATGAGCAACCCTGGGTCAGGGTCTATATCAGCAAAATAGCAATGATCCTCAATTATGAGGAAAAGAAATGAGACAACACACACATCAAATATCTAAGCCATAAAAGACACTTGCTAAACATTAGTCTCTTTCTATTCTCTTTTTTAATAGGACATTCCTGCCCACCACTGTTTTCTCAGGAAATCAAAGTGGAAGGTTGCAATTGTCCCAGCTGATCCCAAGAGCACTCCTTAGTGCTTGCCGGGACCCTTTGGGGCCACAGCGACACCCTGTAAATGAGCGCAGGGGTGTATTTCAGCTGTACACACCATGGGAGAGACAGCCGTAAGGCTACGTAGGGATTCCCATGGCTTTTGTAATTGAGATAGGCAAACGCCATTTACGCTCCCATAGAAATTC
Source organism: Lontra canadensis (assembly GCF_010015895.1). Lineage (NCBI taxonomy): Eukaryota > Metazoa > Chordata > Mammalia > Carnivora > Mustelidae > Lontra > Lontra canadensis. The sequence continues at coordinate 1,906,684 of NW_022631114.1, forward strand.
TGCTTTCAGTTTACAAAGGGTTTTTTTTTGAATTTTTGAATCAAGAATACGCTTTACTTGTGTAATAATTTTTAACATGTTAAAAAATTTTCAACATGTTAAAAATTATTACACAAGTAAAGCGTATTCTTGATTCAAAAATTTTAAACTGCCAAACAAAGCAAATATGCCCAGTGAGATAAAACTCACCCATAATTAGACCCCTTAGAAAGACCTTCAATATTTAAATAAGTATCCTTTGGCTCATACGTATGAATAGAAATACAGACGCATATCTAAATGGGGGACAAAAAGCAAGTGCGGTAGAAATACACATGTGCTATTTGATATGAATGTTCTCTTGTAAATACTGCAAACAGGAACTACAAACAATTCTGCCTCTGGGAACAGGTAAGCTTAATGATACTCTCACCTATTCTCTCTCCAAGAAGTGCCAAATTGAAAGGATGATTTTCAGTAGGAAAACATAAGAGAAAAACCACCATCTGGCCTTCTTGCCCCCACACAGAATGTGATTTCTTCACATTGGCCAATGTGCAGCAGGGCTGAAACATTCCAATTTAGAAATAGTGGTAAGTGGGATTCCAATCAACAGTTTATGATATTTTTTTTGCAGATATTTAAGTGACAACCTCTTCTCTGGCTCTTGTTGAAGAGAGAAGAGAATTTTGTTGTGCAGTAAGAGTGTTTAAGAACACGTGATCGATGTTTAAAGTCACTGATTGTTTAGAATGCTGGGGGGCCACGTGCTTCCAAATAAGAGACAGTTGACAACAAAGAATAACTGTTTACAAAATGGAGGGGCCATTTTGTAATGGAGGCCAAAATGGAGCAGCCACAGCATGATGTGGAGAAAGCCCTGGGAACTAGGGTTGGGGAAGGTCGTTGAAAAGACATAACTGCTGGTTGACCCATGAGCTGGACTGGGACACTCAGAAGGCTCCTCAGCTCCTCCCCTGTCCTTGGAGTGTGGGTTCCACTTGCCGTTCTCACTCCCAGAGACTTCTCCAAGGACACAGCCTTGAGATGATGTTATGCTGTTGAGAACACCTGCATGGTCTGCTTGACTAAACCGGGTTAAGGCCTCTTTCTCTAAACAAACTTTTGAGGTTTGGTGGGTAGATGTGGGGATCCATTTGTCTTTGCTGCCACTCAAGAAAAGCCTTGTATGTAAGTTCCCTTTGCTTATTAAAACTACCACCTACCAATTTGGAGTGGCTTGCCTCTTTCCCCCTGCCTTCTGAATAAAGGGAACCCATTTCAGATTATACCTAAGAAGCTTCTGAGAGGATTGTGCACCAACGACTAGGTTAAAAAAAAAAATGCTGTCATGGATAAATAAGGCAGCCTGTTTCACGGAGTCCGGCGTATTCTAACCACAGAGATGGACTTTAGAGACCACAATAATTAAATGTCCATTTTTGTGACTAATGATATGATAGCATATGGGCATATATCCTGGGAGATGAATATTTCATCCACTTAATCTTACTAAAACAGCTTAGATGAGTAGATTCCTTCAGGCAGTTTTAAAAGCATTATTCTGTGTCTAGGAAAGCAAACGTATTCTGGCTATTGTGTGAACAGATGGGAAGTGCTGTGAAAATCTGGAGATCAGACAATTTGGCAACTTGGTCCCCTATTAAATCGGTTTATACAATGATGAATACTCACAGTAAACTAACAAGGTGGTTTCTGATGTTGCCAGCATTTGCTTTTTGCCACTTGAAATATAAAAGAAGTACAAATAATCTGTGAATTTGTCTTTAGGTGTATCCTTTAAAGGTGAGAGAAAGAGTAGGGCAATGCAAGGGCCCTCTTGTAATTCTAAGGTCATCTTTGCCCTGATTCCAAGAAATCCTTTCATCAGCTTCATGCTGCCCAACCCTTCCACTAGCTCATGCTGAAGGAAGTGGTGCTGTACCCAGCAAGCAACTTCCCAAAACATCAATCATTTAATGCATATTAATTATGAAAAGCACAGAACCATGTTATTCGGAAAGATAGGAACTGTGTTAGGACAAATCGATCCATTTCTAGACCATATCTCGAGTGGATATGTCTAACCACCTAATTATAGGCCAAAGGTATCAGAAGTTGCTGATGAGGGCAAATACGATCAATGCTATTCTATTCCATTACAAAGCGAAACCCACGTGGAATCTGGATACCCTCGACAAGACCATTTTATTGAGCAGAAACTATAGTCAGGACATTGATTGCTTTGCCTTTTACATCAAGTCATTAATTTATTGAACCCTTCAAAGGGATCGTTTGTATTTGAATGACCGTTAAGAGAGCAAAGCAGATATATCTTGAAACCCATCATGGATAGAGAGATTTTAGAGACCTTAGGGTTGATTCCTAAGTGATCATGGCCCTGCTTTATTTCCATAGAACTTAGCAAATCATGGACCCTCTGTTCTGCCCCCATTTCATAGCATCAAGAAGGAAGGTGTTGCTTAAATTCTGCAGATGGAAGTAAAAAAAGACCTTACGCTGTTATTAGCATCCACTTTCCACCCTTTCTGAGAGTCAAACCTCTAGCACATTACAGGTTTGGTCAATGACAAGAATCTGCATTTGATGTGGCAAACACAGAGTTCTTGGGCTACTAGAACTCTTACATATTAAAAAATTGTAAATTAAATAAGGATTAGGATCCTCGGGAGAATGGCATTCCTAAATAAAATAATTCATGGTTGGGTGTTTGAGTATACCTTCTGGTTTCTTTAAGTGAAATCAGCCATGTACAGGCATCAGCTCTGCCCCATGGTTCACCAATCACTGTTAGAACAAGACTTAGCAGTCAAGGATTTCACACACTTTTCTATCACTGGGCATTTTTTTTTTCAAGTTTATTTATTTATTTATTTATTTTTTAAATTTTATTTTTTATAAACATATATATTTTTATCCCCAGGGGTACAGGTCTGTGAATCGCCAGGTTTACACACTTCACAACACTCACCATAGCACATACCCTCCCCAGTGTCCATAACCCCACCCCCCGGAACCCCCCTCCCACCATCAACTCTCAGTTTGTTTTGTGATATTGAGAGTCACTTATGGTTTGTCTCCCTCCCAATCCCATCTTGTTTCATTTACTCCTCTCCTACCCCCTTAACCCCCCATGTTGCATCTCCTCTCCCTCATATCAGGGAGATCATATGATAGTTGTCTTTCTCCGATTGACTTATTTCACTAAGCATGATACCCTCTAGTTCTATCCACGTCGTCGCAAATGGCAAGATTTCATTTCTTTTGATGGCTGCATAGTATTCCATTGTGTATATATACCACATCTTCTTTATCCATTTGTCTGTTGATGGACATCTAGGTTCTTTCCATAGTTTGGCTATTGTAGACATTGCTGCTATAAACATTTGGGTGCACGTGCCCCTTCGGATCACTATGTTTGTATCTTTAGGGTAAATACCCAGCAGTGCAATTGCTGGGTCATAGGGTAGTTCTATTTTCAACATTTTGAGGAACCTCCATGCTGTTTTCCAGAGTGGTTGCACCAGCTTGCATTCCCACCAACAGTGTAGGAGGGTTCCCCTTTCTCCGCATCCTCGCTAGCATCTGTCATTTCCGGACTTGTTAATTTTAGCCATTCTGACTGGTGTGAGGTGGTATCTCATTGTGGTTTTGATTTGTATTTCCCTGATGCCGAGTGATATGGAGCACTTTTTCATGTGTCTGTTGGCCATCTGGATTTCTTCTTTGCAGAAATGTCTGTTCATATCTTCTGCCCATTTCTTGATTGGATTATTTGTTCTTTGGGTGTTGAGTTTGCTAAATTCTTTATAGATTTTGGACACTAGCCCTTTATCTGATATGTCATTTGCAAATATCTTCTCCCATTCTGTCAGTTGTCTTTTGGTTTTGTTAACTGTTTCCCTTGCTGTGCAAAAGCTTTTGATCTTGATAAAATCCCAATAGTTCATTTTTGCCCTTGCTTCCCTTGCCTTTGGCGATGTTCCTAGGAAGATGTTGCTGCGGCTGAGGTCGAAGAGGTTGCTGCCTGTGTTCTCCTCAAGGATTTTGATGGATTCCTTTCTCACATTGAGGTCCTTCATCCATTTTGAGTCTATTTTCATGTGTGGTGTAAGAAGATGATCCAATTTCATTTTTCTGCATGTAGCTGTCCAATTTTCCCAACACCATTTATTGAAGAGGCTGTCTTTTTTCCATTGGACATTCTTTCCTGCTTTGTCGAAGATTAGTTGACCATAGAGTTGAGGGTCTATTTCTGGGCTCTCTATTCTGTTCCATTGATCTCTGTATCACTGGGCATTTTTGCACTTTCAGGGCTTGGCCTGGAGAAACAAAGCACTGATGTGCCACTATATAAACTGCCAAAGAAGAATCGTGACATTTACCGGGCTGCTTTGCAAGAATGCCCACAAACTCTGTAGAGAGACTGCGAGCTTAGGCTGTGGGTCTCCATCTCACGTCTCTGTAATTGTTTTCTCCTCCATGGCTGGAGCCAGGCCATCCTCACCAGCAGGCTCAGCAATGTGCTTTGTGCTCAGAATCAGTTCTGGTTGGAGGCAGAAAGCATTAGGCCAATTCCTAAGGTGATATTTTAAAGAGATGATAGATAGATAGATAGATAGATAGATAGATAGATGATAGATGGATAGATAGATGATAGATAGATGGATGATAGATGATAGATGGATAGATAGATGATAGATGGATAGATGATAGATAGATGATAGATGGATGGATGATAGATGATAGAGAGATAGATAGATGATAGATGGATAGATGGATGATAGATAGATGGATGATAGATAGATGATAGATGGATAGATAGATAGATAGATAGACAGATAGAAAATGGACAGATAATAAATAGATAGGTATGTATACAATTGTCCTTACTGCTAGTTTGATCTGGTGTCCTAGTATCCCAGTACCACTAACTAAGTTTCTGTCCTAATTTTACTTTCAGGTTCCAGTCTAGGATCCCACTACACTGCTAGTCCTGGGTCTCTAGTTGGATCCTGTCTTGTTAGGCCTTCTCCTGGGGCCAGAGCCCACAGCCTATTGACAGATGTCCTATGTACTGACCACTAACCAGGAAACTCCTAGGTTGACACACTTCGGAGTAGCTTCCTTTCATGAGATCTTCTTATGGGACACGAGCATCTCTTTTGGAAACCATTTTTGAACCTTTGGCTTGTAGTGAAAACCCATGGCTGTGAATAGCAGATGCTGTGTCTTTCCCATCAGACCACCGCTATAGAGCTCTTTCAGGGGCTCCATTCATCAATGTCCAGGGGGTTGTGATTCCAGTTCTCAGCCATTTCCCACTTTCCAGGCTAGCATTTTAGAACACATTATTAGAAAGTCGCTGGGAATGAGAGTTACAGATTTAACACATAAAGGTAGAGGACATTCAGTTAAGTTTGAATTTCAGGTAAACCTAACACACTAATTTTTAGTATAAGCATGCCGGATGCAATCCTAAGAAGTTTGTCATTGTTTATGTGAACTCCGAATTTATCTGGATATCCTGTGACTTATCTGGCAACCTTAGTTGGAATGTCATGCTGAATTCACAAATGCCTTTTGGAGACTGCCGCCCCGACACCTGTTCCAGTCCAGAAAGTTTTGCTTGCTGGAGTTGGCTCTGCCACGCTCCGCATCGCCTCCTACAGAAAGAACACGGTCTGTCCTGTCTGGCAGCATTGCTGTCCTGTGAAGAAATCCCGGGTCTTCAAAGCTTATCTTGCCTTTGGGTTTGTTAGAGAATTTTGGAGTTGTTCTCTTGAGATCTTTGTCTGATGGGACCATTGTTCACTGAGGTTTGAAGTTTCTTAGGGATCCCCTCTGCTCAAAGAATTTCAACAGGATCCCAGCTCTTTGGTTCTGTCTCTGGGTTTCAGGGTGTCGGGAAAAGTGATGCTCCAGCTCTCTTTCCCATTTGAACAAAATGTGAGCATTCTCCAGCTCCTCTGTCTGAAACCTACAACATACTGCTCTCCTGTATTGATTTTTTTTTCCTGGCCCCTTTCCCACTGGCCTCATCTCTGCTCTTTTTTCACAGACAGTGCCACAGGCAATTTCATTTGCTCTTCTGTGTCTCCCAAGGGCAATGGTCCTCCACTCTTTCTGCAAATTGCACTTACCTGGAGAGCTTTGAGAAAATAGCTAGGCCTGGTCCCCATCCCCAAATATACCATTTAATTGGTGTAGAGTGGACCCCAGGCATTATAGCTTTAAAAGGTCCCCAGGTGATTCTAACATGCAGTGGAGTTTGGAAACACTGCCTTAGGGCATCCCTCCAGAACAAGGACTCACAGGTGCAGCTGTAGACCAGGTGTAGGGGCAGCCTGCTGACCCAGCACCTTCTAGCCGCCACGCTTACAAGAGAACATAAGCGTCCTCTCCCGATGCCATTATAAGTGATTTCCAACAATATCAGCAAACATCCTCAAATCTGTCCCAGTCAAACAAAGGCAGAAAATTATAGAATTACAATCCTTCAGCATTTTTAAATAAATTCCATCGCCATTTGGGTACAGTTGCTCAGATTTGGGGTGTGGTCTCAGTAATCCCTGTCTGCACCGCCAAATTAAGACTGGGTTTGTATATTCAATACAGAATATGAACCCAAATGCCTAATCCTATAGGAAGGATTACATTCTAAAATGTATCCAATTTTATATTAATTAAAATAAAATTTTCACAGCTCAATTCTCAGCCCTCTGTTGTACTAGAATAGTTTCTATGTTGCTCTCTGTCACTGTCTTTCTGCCATTTAAAAATATTTGTCTTCAAAATGATTCACCAAAATTAATTCAGTTTTCCATGCTGATTGCTCTTTTCTTCTACTCCATGGAGCATTTCTCCCCACAAAGGACTCTTTTATAATTCTCATTAGCCTCAATCCCAGAAAGAAATATTCATTTAGGAAGGAAGGGAAGGAAGGAAGAAGGGAGGGAGGGAGGAAAAAAGGGAGGGAGAAAAGAAGGGAGAAGGGGAGAGGGAAGGGAGGAAGGAAGAAATTTCACTTAGCAAAACCTGGAAATGGATAATACTTAGTAAAAAAAATAAATAAATAAATCCAGTTTTCAACAACTTCTATTCCACTGGTCTTGAAATTTTAGTGTTCTCACGAAATGTGTTTGGGTTGAGATTCATGGAACTATCAATGTCCCATAGCTGAAACATTAAAAACCTTCATTGGTTTCCCAAAGAAAATTAAAGGGTCTTCAAACAAATTAGCCAACACTTAAAGTCCAAACTGCCCCCCCGCCACGGTCTTTGCCATACAAGTGTGACTCAAACCAGAAGTGGCTATCATGATATGCGAACATTTTCAGGCCAGCGCATGGCTCATAATGCAGAAAACAACTGATTGTATCCAACCATTTACTATTTCTTGCAGTTCAACTTCTCGATGCTCAAAGACATCCCTCCGGGGGTTGCCCCTTTCTTAACTCCATCACTTCAACTTAGATCAGAGCGTTCGTTGGATTTGTTCATGCACTGTCGTGTTCATGTCTGATTTTGTTTGAGAGAGTGCCCTCAGCATCATTGTAGATCGTCCTGTCCACCGGAGATTTGGGCTCTGTTCTGACCAAGGCAGAGAACACACAGTCAGATCTTATTGTTTTGGGAATTTAGGATTGGAAAGGAAGAAGTCACTGTTATTCTGCCTACCCTAATCTCTACAACCCATCCCAAGATCTTGAAGAAAATTATATTTCATGCTAGCTCTGACAAGCTAACTGGCCCGTGGTTTAGCTTGTTGCTCTTAATTAAGAGGAGCTATTGTTTTTGACACCACCTGTAGCTTTGAACTTCCCACATTGTATATCAAATCAAGTCAGTTCCTTTGAAGAACTTTGGAACTTTGGAATACTCTTCTCATTGGTTGCTTCTCTCTAGAGACAAAACATCTGAGCTCTGTAGGCTGGCTGGGGGTATCCTTGGTTTTCTTGGCTTTGCCCTGCTGATGGAGAATCTCTTTATTATGAAGGTGGGGGGAAGCAATCAGGGCTCCAGTATTTTTAGCTTGCCTGCCTGAGATAGAACATCAATTCTTTGGGGATTGACTGAGTGAAGGAAGGTAGCCCCAGCTTCTCAGGCACACTCACCAGGAATGTAGCCTTTTTAACTTGGAGTCCGAGGAGATGACAAATGCTGAGAGCCTTCTCCCAGTGGAATACTATAACCCTTGATTGGGAGCCGAGGAGAGAAGGAGCCCTGCCCGTCTTTATGGCCACAACCTACCTGGAGCAACGGTTCTATCAAACTGAGCTGAGTGGGGTGTGGGGGAGAGGGAAAGGTCGGTCATTGCTCAAAGGTCACAGACTCGTGCTCTTCTTACTGACTTTTAGTAGATTTCTTGAATAAATGTTTCTTCATTTGCTGTATGCCCTTAGGAAAACTTTCAGAGACTTTAAATGGCTGGATTTTAAAAATAGTTTTCACTAGTTTTGCTTGTTTCCCTGGGAAGGAAACGGAGTTCCTCACACTGCCATCCAGAAGCAGAACTCCATGCTAAAAAGTTTTACTTTTTAGTAAATCGTGCTATATTGGCTAAGATCACAACCTCGGGAGTCTAATGCATCTGGGTTTGATTCCCATCACTGATTTGATGTCTGATTCTGGAAAGTTACCTACATTCTCTAAGAGGGCTCATATGAACCCTTGTCTTAAAGAGTTATCCTGGCCATGTAACATGAGAATGAAATGGAGTACCTAGTACTGAGACTAGCACATCAGGAACCCTTCATAAATGTCAGCTGTTGCTTGTTTTTATCATACAGGAAATGAGGAGTCACCCAAGGCATAAAGATAGGAAGTGTATTGAGGAAACCTACATTTTAAAAAGATCACTCTCAGTGGGTAGATCAAGTGATTAGGAAACAACTTCTATTCCACTGGTCCTGGATCACAGTGATACAGATGAGAAGTAAAAAGGACAAAAATAAAGCGCAGAAGCTAGGAAAGAGTTGTTGAATCCTGAGAAGAGGGGTAGGAAGGTGGTAGAGTATCCAGAGGGATGCAGATAGGGAAAGAGGGAGTGGCGTGGGGGTTGACTTGAGTCCTGGAACTCTGGCTTAGATATGGGTGAAAACTATAGACCTCTTCCTGTGAGTCACACCTTCCTGTTTTGTAGGAGGGTCTTCCCAGGCCTTACCCTTGAAGAGTGGTGTAAATTTCAAAACCAAGTTCTTTACTTCTGTCTCTAGACCTTAGTGCTCTTGGGTTGTTATTGTTGTTTAATGCATTGAAAATAACTCAGTTTTACCTACTCAATAAATAGACAGAGACAAAAAAGTTAACAACATTAAATGTTGGTGAGTATATTGGTGGGCGTGTAAAATGGTACAATTACTTTGGACACTGGAAAACTTTCTAAAAAGTTAAACATACGTTTACTCTATAACCTGATAATCTCACTCCTAGATATTAATCCAAGAGAAATAAATGTCCTCCAACATTTTAGAGAATACTTATAGCAGCTTTATTCATAATAGCTCCAAGCTAGAAACAGAGCAAGAGTCCATTAATGGGAAAGTAGAAAACCTTCTGTTGGTCTATTTATGCAACAGAATATATTCCTTATCAGTAAACATGAATGAATGACTGATTCTGCTACACACAATATGGACTAATCCCTAAAACTTCTTTCATAGAAAGAAAGGCTTCTTCGTGAAAGAAGTCTTACCCCAAAGAGCACATAATGTATGATTCCATTTATATGACATTCTCTGAATGGAAAAAACAAAATCTATGCGATAAAAATCAGATCAGTGGTTACCCGGGAGCAGGGAACATAGTGACTGATTGGGAAAGGACACAAGAAAACTTTCTGGTATGAAGGAAATGTACTACATATTGACAGGGGTGTGAATTACATGAGTGTATCTTTTGTCAAAAGGAGACTTATGGTCTGTGTATTTCACTGCTTGTAAATAACATCCCCGTTAAAAAAGTCTTAAAAATTGAGTCAAAACTCATCTGCAGTCTTGATGTCTGCCTGCCCTCCTGGGGGCCATGCCCTGACTGCTGCATATACAGCTTACTACTCTTTCTACCCTGCTCCAAAACACATGAGGACTTCCACAGCCTGAATCCAAGTAAAAGTTTATTTATCTTGTTCTTGTCATCTGCCCATTCTCTTTCAAAAGGTAATACCAAAAAGGAAAACAAAACAAAACACTGTGAAACCCCAAAGCATCAACTCCATTAACAGCCAGGGGCTCCTGGGTGGTTCAGTTAGTTAAGTGTCTGCCTTTGGCTCAGGTTGAGATACCAGGATCCTGGGATGGAGCCGCACATCAGGTCACCTGCTCAGTGAGGAGTCAGTTCACTTCTCCCTCTGCTCCTCCCCCAACCCACGTTCTTGCTCTCCCTCTCAAATAAATAAATAAATAAAATCTTAAAAAAAAAAAAAAAAAGGCCAGAAGAGCTGAATTAACGGTAAAAGTCATTGAAGAATTTATTCTCTGGAATGTGACATCCTTTCAGTAACCTTGAACTGTGGCAGTATTCGGGCCCAGAGGACGTAGGTCACCCAGTTTGCAAATGCCTCTGGCAAATCCTGTCCAATGCTGGATTCTGGCTACTGTATCATGCAACATTACTCAGCAAAAGTCCTGGAAGACTCTGAATAACATTCCAAGGGTCCACAGCTGCTGCTGATGCTCTACTTAATTATATGTTTTTCAGAAGAGAAATGGCTTGAGATTATTTTTAGCTTATTTATGGGAATGAAAATTTGACTTCTTGTTGACAGCCCTCCAAGTTATTACTTGAGCAAGTAGAATTTGGGTATGTTTGCTTATTTGATTATTTATTTTCCTATCCAGGGCCATAATAGATATTAATAATGATGACAGGTTGGAAAGTAAGGAGGCTGTTTGATGAGTTATGAGACCTATTTCATGGCTAAAAGCTACAAGCCCATTTGGTCTCCTGCTAATAACCCAGGCCCTTGTCCCGACACTTGCTAATAGCATGAGATGTTCTCCTTCCTGGGATGATGGGGAAACCGCAGCTGAACCACTGGTGGAACATGACATCTCTTCCTTCAAGTCGTGAATTGGTCTTCAGGCCACGGATATGTGGCTTCCTACAAATTGCCACTTCTTAGAGACTTTCAAGCTACGATTTTTGTTTCTCCGTTTTCAGATCATCCTTTTGTCTCATGTATGATTTAACTCCAGGCTCTCCAGCTAAAGTGGAGAATCAACATTAACCAGACGACTCTGAACTGTGTTGTACAACCGTTTCAATTTGCCTCCCATATGGGCATCTCTTAAAAAACAGCCACCATGCTCACCAGCAGTACTCGTTTCCAAGAGCTGGTGAACAAACACATTATTTACAAAGTATGTAATCAGGGAACCTGATCCAACTCATTAACTGTATGACATCCCACTCTTTATTTAGACAGTTTACTGGCTATGGACTTTTGTATGGGATCTGTCATTTACACTTCCTGATAATAAAACTTAATTGAAATTTCATTCCTGTACAAGCAAGATGCCAGTTTAACAGATGGCCTGTAATTGTTATGTCCACGTATTTTATATTGGATGGTATCACACACAATTTCACACAACTGCTATTCATTTAAATGCTAGGTTCATTTAAGGCATTACTTTCATATTAAAAACTTATTGTTTAATATGATTGTAAAATTGATCATTAAAATGAATCAGTTAAAATGGAAAGAATGATTAAAGCAGTCCTACTGAAACTAAAGAATAATTAATGATTAAAACTTGGGCTGTGTTCTTGAGGAGACTGAGAATATTTCTACAGAAACCTCTAGGTCTGTGTGTATAAGACAGGAATTGACACATGGGAAAGGCAGAGTGTGTTATACACTGGAGACGTCATAATTTTTTTTTAAAGATTTTATTTATTTGACAGAGATCACAAGCAGGCAGAGAGGCAGGCAGAGAGGCAGACAGAGAGGCAGGCCGAGAAGCAGGCAGAGAGGCAGGCAGAGAGAGAAGAGGAAGCAGGCTCACTGCTGAGCAGAGAGCCCAATGAGGGGCTCAATCCCAGAACCCTGAGATCATGACCTGAGTCGAAAGCAGAGGCTTAACCCACTGAGCAACCCAGGTGCCCCTGGAGATGTCATATTTTAACAAGTGATCTGTCTCTAAATTTCAGTGCTTCTTTGATCACTCCAAAATCCTTTTTTCTGCTTTTCTTTAATCTTGATTTTGAGTCCACTGACCTCAGTGTTCTTATGCAGAATGTCAGGAATCTCCACCATTAAGATTGGGGTGGGGAGGGGCTTGCAGGAAGGAATACATTGGAGGTGTTGAATATGAAGTGGAGATTCCAAATTCTGTCATACAACCCATGTCATTCTACCCCTGAGGGTTATATTCAGTGGCATTTGAGTAGTTATCATGAAGCTAATTTTAACTGTTAATTCATATTTCAGAGAGCATTTTAAAGGAAGATGGTGATATAGTCTGGAAGTACAGTAAGTTGAGTTCAGCTTGAATAGCAAGCATATTTCTCTTTTATCTTCAACTTATCCTTCTCTACCTCCTAATAATAATTTCAGTTATCCCCAGTCCATGTTTTTTTTTTTTTTCCTGTTTCCAACCAAAACCTGTTCTCAGGAAAGGTTTAAATAAACTCATTCACGCCCATGTGGAAAAAACTTATATGACTTCAAACAATGATTTCCCCAGGAGTATTTACATTTTAGCCAGAATCCACACCTTTCTGAAACAAGAATCTCTAATTATGAAATACCGGGCATCAGTGAGTAAGGGAAGTCCTGCCGTCTCTGAATAGGATCATCCCCTCGGTGGCATTCTTTGTGTATTTCCTACATCTTACCCTGCCCTCCACATTTAAGGGACAAACCACTTCAATAAGAATACATGCCAGTGTGTTTTTCTTAGAGGGACTGAGAAAGAACAAAATAAATGCAAAAGAGGAGAAAAGTGGAAAGAATCTATAGAAGGTATGGAAAGTCCATATCAGAATTCTTGGAGAAATGAGATACCAAGTAGCCAAGAAACAGGAGCAAAATACAGGAGAATTATTTGAAAATGTTTTCCATCTCTCCTAAGAATTTGCTGTGTACCAGAAGATATTCTAGTGATGATACAATAGTATGCATCTATTTCCAGAAGATTTTGAATAAGGTACTCATTTTCATTTTCTGCTTGGATTCAAGTTGCTATTTACTTCTTAAGAGGGGAGAAGACCATGCTTGTCTTTGTCACATCATGGCCCCAGCACTTAACATAATGCCTGGCACAGAGTAAGTACTCAATACATATTTGTTAAATAAATGAATAAATGAGTGGGTGGTTTAACAGCTATCAAAGAATTGTAACACATTATAATCATCTTGAAAGAAATAGCTTCCCACGATTATTTTTTTTAATTTTATTTTTTTTTCAGCATAACGTTATTCCTTGTTTTTGCACCACACCCAGTGCTCCATGCAATCTGTGCCCTCTCCAATACCCACCACCTGGTTCCCCCAACCTCCCACCCCCCCACTGCTTCAAACCCCTCAGATTGTTTTTTTAGAGTCCATAGTCTCTCATGGTTCACCTCCCCTTCCAATTTCCCCCAACTCCCTTCTGCTCTCTAACTCCCCTTGTCCTCCACGTTATTGGTTATACTCCACAAAGAAGTGAAACCCTATGATAATGGACTCTCTCTGCTTGACTTATTTCACTCAGCATAATCTCTTCCAGTCCGGTCCATGTTGCTACAAAAGTTGGGTATTCATCCTTTCTGATGGAGGCATCATACTCCATAGTGTATATGGACCACATCTTATCCATTCATCCATTGAAGGGCATCTTGGTTCTTTCCACAGTTTGGCGACCGTGGCCATTGCTGCTATAAACATTGGGGTACAGATGGCCCTTCTTTTCACTACATCTGTATCTTTGGGGTAAATACCCAGTAGTGCAATGGTAGGGTCATAGGGAAGCTCTATTTTTAATTTCTTGAGGAATCTCCACACTGTTCTCCAAAGTGGCTGCACCAACTTGCATTCCCACCAACAGTGTAGGAGGGTTCCCCTTTCTCCACATCCTCTCCAACACACGTTGTTTCCTGTCTTGCTAATTTTGGCCATTCTAACTGGTGTAAGGTGGTATCTCAATGTGGTTTTAATTTGAATCTCCCTGATGGCTAGTGATGATGAACATTTTTCATGTGTCTGATAGCCATTTGTATGTCTCCGTTGGAGAAGTGTCTGTTCATATCTTCTGCCCATTTTTTGATATGATTGTCAGTTTTGTGTATGAAAAAGCATTTGACAAAATCCAGCATCCGTTCCTGATTAAAACGCTTCAAAGTATAGGGATAGAGGGAACATTCCTGAACCTCATAAAATCTATCTATGAAAGACCCACAGCAAATATCATCCTCAATGGGAAAAAGCTCGCAGCCTTCCCGCTGAGATCAGGAACACGACAAGGATGCCCACTCTCACCACTCTTGTTCAACATAGTATTAGAAGTCCTAGCAACAGCAATCAGACAACAAAGAGAAATAAAAGGTTTCCAAATTGGCAATGAAGAAGTCAAACTCTCTCTCTTCACAGATGACATGATTCTTTATATGGAAAACCCAAAAGACTCCACTCCCAAACTACTAGAACTCATACAGCAATTCAGTAACGTGGCAGGATACAAAGTCAATGTACAGAAATCAGTGGCTTTCTTATACACTAACAATGTATAAGTGGCTTTCTTATACACTTTCTTATTCACTAACAATGAAAATAGTGCCATTTACTATAGCACCAAGAACCATAAGATACCTGGGAATAAACCTAACCAAATAGGTAAAGGATCTGTACTCGAGGAACTACAGAACACTCATGAAAGAAATTGAAGAAGACACAAAAAGATGGAAGGCCATTCCATGCTCTTGGATCGGAAGAATAAACATTGTTAAAATGTCTATACTGCCTAGAGCCATCTATACTTTTAATGCCATTCTGATCAAAATTCCACCGGTATTTTTCAAAGAGCTGGAGCAAATAATCCAGAAATTTGTATGGAACCAGAGGAGACCCTGAATCACTAAGGAAATGTTGAAAAACAAAAATAAAACTGGGGGCATCACATTACCTGATTTCAAGCTTTACTACAAAGCTGTGATCACCAAGACAGCACGGTACTGGCATAAAAACAGACACATAGACCAGTGAAACAGAGTAGAGAGCCCAGATATGAACCCTCAACTCTATGGCCAAATAATCTTTGACAAAACAGGAAAAAATATACAGTGGAAAAAAGACAGTCTCTTCAGTAAATGGTGCTGGGAAAACTGGACAGCTATATGTAGAAGAATGAAACTCGACCATTCTCTTACACCGTACACAAAAATAAACTCAAAATGGATAAAAGGCCTCAACGTGAGACAGGAATCCATCAGAATCCTAGAGGAGAACATAGGCAGTAACCTCTTCAATATCAGCCACAGCAACTTCTTTCAAGATATGTCTCCAAAGGCAAAGGAAACAAAAGCGAAAATAAACTTTTGGGACTTCATCAAAATCAAAAGCTTCTGCACAGCAAAGGAAACAGTCAAGAAAACAAAGAGGCAACCCACGGAACGGGAGAAGATATTTGCAAATGACAGTATAGACAAAAGGTTGATATCCAGGATCTATAAAGAACTCCTCAAACTCAACACCCACAAACCCCACTATTATGTTTAAAAATATATTTCAGAATGGATTTCAGGCTTTTGTGAGGTCTCAAGCTTATTATTAATGTGGTTGTTATAAATGTTCAGAGATTTGGAAATTGTGCTACATCTATACTAACACAGATATAGGCTGTGGTATTCCAAAATTATAAAGACATTTCATATCTCAACTGAAAAGTCTGTAAAATTTCCACACATCATTGACCTCTTCCTGGTCTCTAACAGAATATAATCCCAGGCTCAGCCCAATGTTGGCCTCAGGGACCTTCCTTTTTCCCAGTTGAATTATAAACTACAGAGCACAGGGCACTAGTATATGAACACACAGCCAGGACAATATTTTTATTTTGTTCAACTGACATGTGCCAGACCCAGGACTAGGATCTGTGGATGAATAGTGAGGAAGGAAATTCCCTGCTGTCAAGGATTTCAAAGTTGAGAAAATGTTGAAAACTTTTAAATTCAGAAAAGAGAAGCTACCTCTTCTATTTTCAGCTGCGTACCTATAAAATTAGAGAGGTAAACTGGAGGAAATTCTGAAGTTACTTCCAGCCATGACATACATGAATAAATTTGGGGGTATGATTTAGGTGGGAATGGCCAAGTAAGAACATCTGAAAATCTGCTCCTCTATGAAATCAGTAAGAACTTTGGGGGGAAAGGCATGTAAACTTTGAGAACACGGGAAATTAACCAAAGGCCTGCAATGTTATAACTTCTTTGCAGAAACTGACAGGATGATTCTAAATTTCTTTTGGAAATAAAAGGCACCCAGAATAGCTTAAGCATTATTGAAAAAGAAGAACAAAGTCAGAAGATTCATTTTCCAAATTTCAAACTTACTCCGAAGCTACAATAATCAAGATAGTATGTTAATGACAAAAGGATAGACGTATAGATTAATAGAGTAGAACTGAGAATCCAGAAAGAAAAATGTATTTATGGTCAATTGATTTTTAACAGTGGTGCCAAGAAAATTCAATGGGGGAAAAAAACTGGTGTTTTTGACAAATGGTGCTGAGACAACCGGATATTCACTCATAAAAAAAAGGAAGTTGTATGCCTTCCTTATACCATACACACATACAAAAAGCTCAAAATGTGGGGTGCCTGGGTGGCTCAGTGGGTTAAGCCTCTGCCTTTGGCTCAGGTCATGATCTCAGGGTCCTGGGATTGAACCCTGCACTGGGCTCTCTGCCCAGCAGGGAGCCTGCTTCCTCCTCTCTGTCTGCCTGCCTCTCTGCCTACTTGTGATCTCTGTCTGTCAAATAAATAAATAACTAATCTAAAAAAAAAAAGCTCAAAATGGATCATAGACATAAATGTAATAGCCAAAACTATAGAAACCCTTAGACGAAAACAAGAATTTTTGTAATATTGGATTGGGTAATAGTTTCCCAAATATGACACCAAAGACATAAGTTATAAAAGAAAAAAAAATGGTTAGGTTGTACTTGTCAACATGAAAAACTTTTGTGCTTCAAAGGATATCATTAAGAAAGTGAACAGCCAACCAACAGAGAGAGTGCAAATATTTGCAAATTACACACTTCATAAGGGACTTATATATATTTTATAAAAATGTAAAGAACACTTACAATTCAACAACAAAAAGACAACCAGCCCAATTTAAAAATAGGCAAAGTGAGGCTTCGATGGCTATGTATTTCCCCCTTAGGACCAACTTTGCTGTATCTCATAGGTTTTGGACCGATGTGTCTTTGTTCTCATTGGTTTCCATGATCTGTTTAAGTTCTTCTTTGATCTCCTGGTTGATCCAAACATTCTTCAGCAGGATGGTCTTTAGCTTCCAAGTGTTTGTATTCCTTCTAAAGCTTTTCTTGTGGTTGAGCTCCAGTTTCAAAGCGTTGTGGTCTGAGAATATGCAGGGAATAATCTCAGTCTTTTGGTATTGGTTGAGCCCTGATTTGTGACCCAGCATGTGGTCTATTCCAGAGAAAGTTCCATGTGCACTTGAGAAGAATGAGTATTCTGTTGTTTTAGGGTGGAATGTTCTGTATATATCTATGAGGTCTATCTGGTCCAATGTATCATTCAAGGCTCTTCTCTGCTTAGGTGATCTGTCTATTACTGAAAGTGGCATGTTAAGATCCTGTACTATTAATGCGTTCATATCAATATGACTCTTTTATCTTGATTAACAGTTCGCTTATGTAGTTGGCTGCTCGCATATTGGGGACATAAATATTTACAATTGTTAGATATTCTTGGTGGATAGACCCTTTAAGAATGACATAGTGTCCTTCTGTATCTCTGACTGTAGTCTTTAGCTTAAAATCTAATTTATCTGATATGAGAATTGCTACTGCAACTTTCTTTTGAGGCCTGTTGACATAAAAGATAGTTCTCTATCCCTTCACTTCAGTCTGAATGTATCTTTAGGTTCCAAATGTGTGTCTTGTAGACAGCATATGGACGGGTTCTGTCATTTTATCCAGTCTGCAACCCTATGCTGTTTTATGGGAGCATTTAGGGTGTTCACATTGAAAGTGATTATTGAAAGATAAGTTTTTATTGACATCATGTTGCCTGAGAAGTCCTTGTTCTGTAGATTGTCCCTGTAAATTTCTGTTCTATGTCACTCTTGGGTTCTTTCTTCTTTTATAGAACCCCACCCCCACCCCCCACTCAATATTTCCTGTAGTGCTGGCCTGGTGGTCACATACTCTTTTAAACCTTGCCAGCCTTGGAAGCTCTTTATCTTTCCATACATTTTGAATGTAAGCCTTGCTGGATAAAGTATTCTTGGCTGCATGTTCTTCCAATTTAGTGCCCTGACTATGTCTTGCCAGCCCTTTCTGTCCTGCCAGGTTTCTGTGGACAGGTCTGACATTATTCTGATGGTCCTTCCTCTGCACATGAGGAATCTCTTCCCCCTACCTGCCCTTAATTTTCTTGTTTAAAATTATGGTTCATGAATTTCACAATTAAGCATCTGGAGGTCTTTCTAGATTCATTGATCTTGCAGGGGGTGGGTATCCTTTCTGCCTCTAGGACATGAACATTTGTTCCATTCCCCAGATTAGGGAAATTTTTTTTTCCGTATTTGTTCAACTATATCTTCCAGTCGTCTCTCTTTCTCTACCCCCTTAGGGATCCCAATAATTCTGATGTTGGAACATTTCATGGCGTCATTTATTTCTCTAATTCTGTTTTCATGGCTTCTAAGCTGTTTGTTCCTGGCCTCCTCCTGATCCTTCTTTTCTATCAGGTTGTTTTCTAGGTCACTAATTTGATCTTCTGCCTCGGTTACCCTAGCTGTTAGAGTATTTAGATTACATTGGATCTCATTGATAGCATTTTTTAGTATTGCCAGATCAGCCCTCACTTCTACCCTTAAGGGTTTCTGTGTTACCACTAATGATCTTCTCCAACCTGGCCATTGCCTGGATAATTGTTACCCTGAATTCCCTTTCCGACATACTGTTCATATCCATATCCAATAGCTCTGATGGAGAGGGCCCAGTCTCTGTATTTTTCCTTTGTTGGGTGTTCCTCCTCCTAGTCATTTTGGTGAGAGGTGGTTGAGAGGATGTGTAGCTGAATATATCAACCACGATCCAGGCAAGGTCCACCCTGGAAAATTTCGGAGCAATTGGAAGTCATCACCAAAAAGAAAGAGAAAAGAAAAAAGAGAGAGAAAAAAGAAAACCCAGCTAAAATGAGCCCCAAAAGTAATATTTATAAGGTACATAAACAAAAATGAACAAACCAAAAGACTGACAAAAGTAAAAGACAAGGAAAAAAGAGAAAAACCCAGTCAAAATGAACCCCAGGAATAAGATTTACATAGTACAAAACAAAAACAAATACACAGAAACACTAACAGAAAACTAAGATGGGAGGGTGGTTATAAACCCTCGATGTGGGCAATGAAGGTTATTTCAGTTCTTCCTGAGTGAATCTTGTTATCTTTGTTAAAGGATTCAACTTTCCAGAGATACAGGGAAATTAAAACTGGTTTATGTATAGGGGTAGTATTTAGGGAAAAAGGATTACCTTGAAGCTTATATCTATATGTATAAAAAAAAAAAGAAGAAGAAGACATGAACAGACACTTCTCCAAAGAAGACATACAAATGGCTAACAGACACATGAAAAAATGTTCATCATCATTAGCCATCAGGGAGATTCAAATTGAAACCACATTGAGACACCACCTTACACCAGTTAGAATGACCAAAAGTAACAAGACAGTAAACAATGTGTGTTGGAGAGGATGTGGAGAAAGGGGAACCCTCTTACACTGTTGGTGGGAATGCAAGTTGGTGTAGCCAATTTGGAGAACAGTGTGGAGATTCCTTAAGAAATTAAAAATAGAGCTACCTATGACCCTGCAATTACACTCCTGGGTATTTACCCCAAAGATACAGATGTAGTGAAAAGAAGGGCCATCTGTACCCCAATGTTCTTAGCAGCAATAGCCACAGTCACCAAACTGTGGAAAGAGCCAAGATGGCCTTCAACAGACGAATGGATAAAGAAGATAGGGTCTATATATACAGTGGAATAATATGCAGCCATCAGAAAGGATGAATACCCAACTTTTATATCAACATGGACGGGACTGAAAGAGATCATGCTGAGTGAAATAAGCCAAGCAGAGAGAGTCACTTATCATATGGTTTCACTTGTGGAGCATAAGAAATAACATGGAGGACATGGGGAGATGGAGAGGAGAAGTGAGTTGAGAGAAATCAGAGGGGGAGACAAACCATGAGAGTCTGTGGACTCTGAGAAACAAACTGAGGGTTTTGGAGGGGAGGGAGGTGGGGGTTAGGTGAGCCTGGTGGTGGGTATTAAGGAGGACACATATTGCATGGAGCACTGACTGTGGTGCATAAACAATGAATATTGGAACACAGAAAAAAATAAAATAAAAATTTTAAAAAATTTTAAAAAATAAAATGGGCAAAGGATCTGAATGGACATTTCTCCAAAGAAGATATATCAATGGTCAATAAGCACATGGGAATATTCTAAACATTATTAGTCATTAGGGAAATGCAAATCAAAATCACAATTATATACCAACTCATATCCACTAGGATGACTATATTAAAAAATATGGACAACAACAAATATTGATGAGGATGGGGAGAAATTGGAAACTTCATAAACTACTGGTGGGGTAATAAAATGCTGCAGTCACTTTAGAAACAATTTCACAGTTCCTCAAAAATTTAAACGTGGAAATATCATATGACCCAGCAATTCCACTCCTGGATATACTCTGGAGAAAGGAAAACCTGTCCACACATGTATTATACATGTACATTCATCACAGCATTATTCATCAGAGCCAACAATTGGGTACAATTCAAATGTCCATCAACTAATGAATGAATAAAAATATGGTATATGCATACAATGAAATATTATTCAGCCAATATAAGGAATAAAGTGTTGGTACATACTACAACACAGATGAATCTCGAAAATTTATGTTGAGTGAAAGAAGTCAGTCACAAAGTATCACATCTTGTGTACTTTCATTTATGGGGACGTTTAAATGTCCAGAATATGCAATATAAAGATGGAAAGTAGATTAGCGCTTGCCCATGACTTGGGGAAGGGATAAGGAAAAGTATCTACTATTTGGGGTCTAAAAATATTCCGCAATTAGGCAGTGTTGATGGTTGCACAGCTTTGTGAATACGCTCAAACTTACTTAAATATACACTTTAAAAGTATACATTTTATGATCTATGAACTACATCTCAATTATTTTTTTAAGATTTTATTTATTTATTTGACAGAGATCACAAGTAGGCAGAAAGGCAGGTAGCGAGAGAGGTTGGAGGCGGGGAAGCAGGCTCCCTGCGGAGCAGAGAGCCTGATGTGGGACTCCATCCCAGGACCCAGAGATCATGACCTGAGCTGAAGGCAGAAGCTTAACCCACTGAGCCACCCAGGTGCCCCATCTCAATTATTTTAAGCATCTGGAATAAAAGAGATGCAGCTAGCCAAGTCTAGTATGTAAAATCAATGACCCGTTTCCTTGACAAATGAACTGCAATTAAAAAACAAGACAGAGGGGAGCGCCTGGGTGGCTCAGTCATACAAGCATCTGTCTCTTGATTTGGACTCAGGTCATGATCACAAGGTCATGAGATCGAGCCCCACACAGGTTCTGTGTTCAGTGGGGAGTCTGCTTAAAAAGTCTCTTTCTCTTTCTTTCTCTGCCTCTCCCCTGATGCATAGGCATTCTCTCTCTCTCTCTCTCAAATAAATAAATAAATCTTAAAAAGAAAGAAAGAAAGAAAGAAAAAGAACAAAAAATGGAGAGGAAAAGTTACATATTACCCAAATGCAATGGTAGCCTTAGAACCTCACTTGAACAAACCAGTTCTTAAGAGAAATTTGAACGTTGGCCCAATCTTACATTATATTAAGACAGTTTTGCTAATTTTTTTAGGTGTTAGAATGGTAGTATGGCTATGTTTAAAACGTGTCCTTATCTAGGATACAACATATCTTCATGTGTTTGTGGATGAAATGATACAACGTTTGGGATTTGCCTTAAAATAGTCTGGTTAGGGAAAAGGGAAAGTGGTATTGATAAAACAAGGTGGGCCGTACTTATGTCGATTATGTTGAATCTGGGTGATGGGTATGGAGGATAATTGTACTGTTCTCCATTTTCATGAATGTTTGAAATTTTCATCTCAAAGTAAAAGAAAAGAAAAATAATAAATCTTCCTTAACATAATCACCAACTTTATCATACTCGACAAGGAAGACATGGCCCATGCTCTTTGGAGCTTACATTTTAGTACGGGGAAACAGGATAAACAAGTAAACACATAAAATAAAAGATTTATTGCCTTTTACTTGTCATCATTTAAGATGATGTACCTGTGGGACACCTGGGTGGTACAGTTGGTTAAGCATCTGACTCGGTTTGGCTTGGGTCATGATCTCAAGGTCATGAGATCAAGCCCCGCATCAGGCTCCAAACTCAGTTTGGAGTCTGCTTCGGATTCTCTTTCTCACTTTCCCTCTGCCCCTCCCACATGTGCTCTCTCTCTCTAAAATAAATAAATAAATCTTTTTAAAAAATGTGATGTATCTATATAAAGAACTGGAGGATAAGTCTAAGCCAAGATGAATACATCCTGTTTACCCCGATGTACCCTACACATACCATGGATTTATGTGTGCCACAGCATGAAAACCTTCGTGAGAGAAATGAACAAAGCAGAGGGCATAAAGTGATGCTGGAAAGGGGAGGGCACAGACGATCCAAGAAAAGCATAGATTTTGCAGAAACCCAGAGGCCCAAATAAAAAGGGTGGGTTTTAAGTGCAGAAAAGTCACTGAAAAAATTTTAGGAAGCAAATTGTTTCATTCATTCATTTGTGTATTCATTTAACAAGTATTCTTTAGTCTCTGTTCTGCTTTTATAGTTATATTTTTAACAGTTCACTGAGGCTGGAATTCAGAGAATGGATTATAGAGAAAGTAAAAGCAAACAAACCAAAAATCCTCATAAGTCATTTTAGCCTCTGTGATTTTAAAACAAAACCACCAAAAACAAGAAGTATAAAACAAAATTTCTGAAGCCAGTTTTCATTGGTTTGTGCTCAACTGAAAGACTGGGAGAGAGAAACCAGACCAAACAACATACTTTTCATGGCCAAAAAGGAAGTCACAATAGAAATTTAAAAATATTTGAAATGAAAGAGACTGAAAACACGTGCATAAAGTTCACAGGATGTAGCCTTAGCAGAACTTACAGGGAAATTTACAGCAGTGATGTTTATCTTAGAAAAACAGAAAAAGGTCTATAGTCAATGATTTAAGCCTCTACCCTTAGAAACTAGGAAAAGAAAAGAATTTAACCCAAAGCAAACAAAAAAAGAAAATAATAATAGGATCAGAAATCGATGAATGAGAACAGAAAAACAGAGAGTAAATGAGAAAGTAAATTTGAAAATTGATAATCTACCATCTTCGTATCTTTTGTTTTATCTGTTCTTCCTTTTTCCCTTTTCATCTTTCTGCATAATCATTTTATTCCATTCTTCTACTATGTATGCCTCTTTTAAATATTTTTCAATGGTTGCTCTAGGGTTTCCATTTTCCATCCCTAATTAAGCACAGTCTCCTTAAATCATATTATACTTAATCATTTACAACTATGTGGTTTCAATTCCTCTCTTCTATTCCATCCGCAATGTATAAGACTACAAATTTCTAGAGTATATTTTACTATCAGTATGCTTGAGATGCAATTACCATTCAGGAATTGAAACCTTAGCTGAATGATGTGGCCAAAACTCAGTTCTAGGGTTACAGATTGGAGACATAAAATAGATTTATCTTCATATAACACTTTCCCTCTCCAAATCTCTGGCCTTTGAAACTCAAGTTTAAGTCAAAATGAATTTCCATAAAATGCCTAAGATTACTTTTCAACTATTCTGAGTGTGAAAATGGGCCAATACAGATTGTCTGCAGTATGCTAGACTAGTGTTTACCAAGTTGGTGTGTATCAGAATCACAGGAGAGTCTCAGTGGAAATGCAAAGAATCATACCCTATGTTAATGCACGTGGGCTTCCACATTCTTCATTAATTTCTAAGTGATTAAAATACACATCAGTGTTTGAGAACTGCTGTGCTGGGCACTTATTAGACATGATCTCATTTAATCCATAACTTTACTAAAGTAAATAGTGTTACATTTTATTTATTTATTTATTTATTTGAGAGAGAGAGTGAGAGAGCAGGGGGTAGGAATAGAGGGAGAGTGAGAAGTGAGCAGGGAGCCTGATGCGTGACTCGATCCCAGGACCCTGGGATCATGACCTGAGCTGAAGGCAGATGTTTAACCAACTGAGCCACCCAGGCACCCTATACTTATTTTTTTTAAAGATTTTATTTACTTGGAGAAAGAGAGGGGGTGCAGGGGAGAGGGAGAGAATCTCAAACAGACTCCACGCATGCGCCGAGCCCAATACAGGGCTTGAACTCACCACCCTGAGTTCAATCCTGAGCCGGAAACAAGAGTGTGACGCTTAACTGACTGAGTCACAGGGTTATATTTACTTTATAAATGAAGAAACTGGGGCTCAGAATGACTAAAGAGCCAGGCCAAAGCCACACACAAATAAGAAGCAGACCCAGCATTAAAACCCAAGTGCATCTCCCTCTAACTGCCTCCTTGCTCACCTCTACCGCACAAAGAGCCAACACTTCCACTATCTGCTGCATAAGGAAAGGCAGCAGAAGGCAGTCTGTCTCCACAGAGCCTGCAAAGCAAACCAATACTGTTTTCCAAGACTAGTAACAATTATTTTGTTTTGCTCTTTTTGAAATACAAACACAGTGTGGATCATAAGGGTCTTTTCTCCTAGGGCATCCATTAATTGAGGCCCACTGCACCCCCATCCCCGTGTCTGTAGGAAAGCTGAAGAACTTTCAGAAACACATAATTAAGACCCAGAGGGGAAGCCAAGACAGAAAAAAGAGCTTCCAAAGGACAGAGTGACTGCCAGCGAAGCTTCACAGGGGAATGCCCGGAGACAAATGAGGTGTGAACATAGGTAGTTTCTTAAAAAAACCACCAGGAAGGAAGAGGGATAAGGGATCCCTAGGAGTATAAACAGTGTCAATTAAGGACAAGAAAGAGAAGGAAGGTATTTTTGTCAGCCTGAGGGAGAAAGGGAAGTACGATGCCCTTTCACTGTTGTGTCAGGAGAGAAATGAATCCCAGAGAGGATCATTCTAAACCTATTAAGAAATGAAGGGAGAATTACATCAACAGGCCCATTAGGAAGTTAAGACAGCAAAATGGCTCTCTGTGTGCCTGCCAGTGTGGAGAGCAACAGAAAACCAGAACAATTTATCAACATATTTATCCAAGAGAGTGGACTATAGGAATTATAAAAGGTTGTAAGAGGAGATGGTCCCTGAGAAAAAAATCTGGAATATAAAAACTTGGTGTGATGGATGTCTAATCCTCAAATTCATTCCAACTTTGACTTAGATTAGAAGGCTCATGATATATTTTCTGCCAAAAAGAGAAAAGGTACTAACCTTTTCTTTTGAAATTCCTGCAGTTTGCTGAGCTATCAAAACAATCCACTGGGCATTTAGCTGATTCCCACACCTTGAGTCCCCTAATAAGTTTCCGAAAAATGTCCAGAGGTCTGTGTTATGAGGGATATAGAAGTCCGACAACCACCGTGGCAGGTTCAAATGACTATTTTCATAGTTTGTCTCAAGTAACGGTACTTTCCTCCCCACTTTAAGAAAAACTGTATTTCACTATGTTCTTTAAGAATGTGTCCTGCTTTTTGGGTGTCATCCGATTATAATTAATTGGTTATTTATCAGTGCGTTCAAACGAAAGGACGGGACCCATTAGTAGCCAGTCATGAAGTCGATTTAGTGTATCCCACCCAACATTACAGATAATAATAAAATAAAGTACAAAAGCAATTTCAAACCACAGCATACTAATATTTTTCTGTGTCTTGTTTTATGGCAGACATGTGTATGGGAGTGTGGGTGTGTGTAAATCGAGTTACAACGAAACACACATTTTTCACTCAGACAAAATGTTTGAAAGCCAGTCCTCTGTGTCATACTCTACCAGGCCTCTCAACCGCTGCCCCAGCTCTGGGTTCTCTCTCTTCGAATCCGTCCTGCTCCCTGCTATGAAACATGTCTTCGTCATAGCTATGCTTTGATGATGTTACACTTATCCATCATTCTTTCATTTAACAAATGTTCAGCAAATCGTCATTCTCTGCCAGATGCTGGGTTTTTATAGACAAGTGGCACCTTGGCCCGTCCCCACTTCCTCCCACAGAAAGAGAGATCATAAGCGAAGACATACATCCCAGTGTGCCAAGTCAATTCCTGTTTCATGAACTCTCTCTAGCACCCTATTAACCATTCTATTCCAGAGTAAACTCTTCTCAAATCCAGCAAGTTCCTCTGTGATCTAAATCTACTCTTTCCAGCCAAGCTTCTTTTCCATTGTCAGTGTTTGGTGCTGTCCAGCCTTCTCTACTAATCAGAAAATCCTTGGCTGTGTTAATGTTCATTCAGTCTTGCGTTTCTCCCACCATTACTGGCGTGGTCTTGCTTCTCTCCTAAACACATCCTCTTCAGGACTTCCGGATCTCAGCCCGCCCTCCTCCTTTCAGACCTCTCAGGCTGTCTACGGGCCACATCTGGTCATTATCCTATTCCCCTGTCCCCTTCCTTTTCCAGCTATCAATGCAGAATTCTCCCCTGTAAAGTACTTAGCCCATTGTCCCTTTATTTAGAATGTCTCCGGGGATTGTGTTTCCATCACTTTACTTGAAAGCCTATTTCACAGTCTAGTAGGTCTCCCTGTCTGGAGGATTTTTCTTATCTTCCTCTAAAAATGTTCTTCTCCTAATTTTAATCTATTATTCCTAGTTATGTCACTGATAGGACCATAAATAATACTTTGAGTTTGGGCCCGCAAAACCTTTTGCTCACTTAAGATCGTCTACTTAAATTCATCCCCAGTCACCACTTCATCTCGCGGTCCATTATTGAGTTCTAGCAGTTAATCATCATACATGTTGCTGAAAACAGAGCAGCTCAAACTGAAAGCAGCTGCAGTCTAACACGAGAACGGTCATCTTCCTCTTGCTGGAAAAATCCAGGAAGGAAAATGAACCATCCAATCTTTGATGACCTGGCCTCCTTTGGTTTTCATCTGGATTCATCATAAAAGGAAATGAAAATATTTTAAGTGAAACATTTAAAATTGTTGTCATGACATAGTTTCTTTGTATTTCACCATCTACATGCTTCATTAGTTCATTTGACAACATTTGTTGAGTTGCTACCTGGTCCCAGTCCTTTTAGTAAGTTCTGGGGATCAAAGGTGAGTCCAACCACTCACTCAGGCTGCTCACTGCCTTATGGGGAAACAGATTTGTCTTGCCAGCAGCGGATTATACAACTTTAAACAGGGGAGGGAGAATGGTTGCCACAGTGAGGGGGAAAATCAGCTCTGGTATGAGAGTCAGGATAATTTCCTCAGAAAAGCTGACATATGTACTAGATCTTAAAGGGAGGAGTGGAAACTTCTTAGATAGAAAGAGGAGAAAGAATCTTCTGGACAAAGGGGCACAGTGTGTGCAAATGTGTAGAGGTGTGAAAGATATTCCATACCCAGGGAAAAAGAGAGGGTCTGAACCTATGGTACATAACTAGGAGTGTTTGGAAAGAACTTGAATGTCTTTGAAGGACGCTATGTGTGCTAAGGAGTTTAGCACTCACCCTGAAGCCAACTGAGCAGAGTGGAGGTTTTTAAATAGGGGAGGGGGTGGGGGCTTGTCCAGGTTTATTTTTAGGTAAGCCTTTGTGAAAGCACTACAGAGAGCACACAGGAGAGAGCATTACACGAGTACCATCAACGTGAAGATGGCTGCAATACTGCGGGCCAGATAGTATTTTATAAAGAAAAAAAAAACACACTTAATCTGCCTTTAGGGAAAAAATAGTTTGTTTTTTTAAAAAAGAAAGTAGTGCTTCTTTTCAAAAGAAATTTGTTGAATGGAAAGAACATCTTGAAAATGGATGTTTTGAAATATTTCTGTTGCTGTGTAATTTTATTGCTGTGAATGTGTGTGTCACCTATAACAACTCTCTTTGGATACAGAATTTTTAAAAACATTTAAGGATCTTCCATTTGAACAGTCTCAATGGGTTTTTTTTTAAGATTTTATTTATTTATTTGACAGACAGAGATCACAAGTAGGCAGAGAGGCAGGCAGAGAGAGAGAGGAAAGCAGGTTCCCGTTGAGCAGAGAGCCCGATATGGGGCTCAATCCCAGGACCCTGGGATCATGACCTGAGCCTAAGGCAGAGGCTTTAACCCACTGAGCCACCCAGGCACCCTCTAAATGGGTTTTAAGCATGTTTTTGTCTGTGTGTATACATGTGCTTGTGCAGGTGTATGTATGTATGCACACATTAGATACGAATTATACACATACTGGGGTCCCTGGGTGGCGTGGTCGGTTAAGTAGCTGATTCTTGGTTTCAGCTTAGGTTGTGATCTCAGGGTCATGAGATTGAGCCCCGAGTTAGCCAGTGCACTCAGTGAGGAGTCTGCTTGGGATTCTCTCTCCCTCTCTCTCTGACCCTCCCACTCATGCTCTCACTCTTTCTCTCTCTCAAATAAATACATAAATCTTGTTTTAAAAAAGAATTGTACACATACAAAACACATGTCTCTGTCTCTCATGTTTATATACTTTCAGATCAGTCTGCACAGTAACTGATTCATATCAGAGGGCATAGATGAAGTTAGAAGGCAAGTACTGTACATAAAGTAGTAGGTAAGATAAAAAAACCATTTTAAAAAACACCACAGTGATGTAAGGCATCAGCAATGCATGACCTTCATTTTGATGAATTTGTATTCATGCAGTAATTTATTCAGCTATGACAGGGATTAAAACACATCATTAAATTCTTAAAAAAAATTGAAGACCTCTGTCCAATTAGGATGTAGCAAATCATATATCTTTGGCTTACAATAACAACAAAAAACTCAGAAAAATCAAATAATATTTCTCTATGGGGTGAACAAATAGCTCTAGGCACAGGTGATTCTGGATGAATGGAATCAAATAGTAAGCCAGAAAAAAAGCCCTTCATAGCAGTTTAAAGAGCTGAAGCAGCATCTTTACCTGAGGATGGCAGACACAGAAATAGGTCTGCCTTAGATAAAAAGATTTGGAGGGGACAAGGAGAAATCATGTAAGTCTTAAATGACAGTGTAGGCTGGAAGGACATTTTGGGATCTGGAAGAGTCTAAATGTAGAAACAAATCACTCAATCTAAAAATTTTCCTCTCCCACCCCAAATTATGTCAAGAATATGGCAGTGGAGCATAGCTTTGAGCATTCTCATGTGGTGGCAATATGAGTTTCACTCAATCATGTGAGAGATCTTGGAAATTTCAAGTGTTAAAGGGAGATCCACAGATACCATAGTAGTAGCACAAGTCTACTCCTGGAATAAAGACCATGTCAGAATTATAATAAAGTGTTCAAAATAAGCTTTGGAAAGATCAAGCAACTAAGCTTCCTACCAAAATACACTTCAGGATTTTTTAAAGGAAGGCAATCGCACCCATCAAATTAACATTAAAAATGTCCAGCATCCTATCAAAACTCTTATCAAAAATTTCCAGGCATGCCAAGAGGCAGGAATTCAAAACTAGAATAATAATTAAACAATAGAAACAAACCAAGAAATGTCATAAACAATGGAACTAGCAGTCAAATTTATATTATAAGTATGTTCAACAATTTAAAGGAAAACAAATTGAATGGGGAAAGAAACGAAAGCTCTAACAAAAAACTAAATAGGTAATTTAGATGTGAAAAATACAATGCGTGAAATTAAAAAAAATAATCATTAAGTATGCTGAACAATAAATTCAATATTGCAGAAGAAAAGATTAGTGAACTAGAAGACTCACAATAGAAATATTCAAATTGCACCTCAGAGGAAAAAGACGAAGTAATGAAAAAACAAAAACAGATTATGATTCCCTGTGGGACAAAGTGAAATAGTGCAACGTACATGTAATTAAGAGTTTAAGAAGGAGGGATAGCAGACAAAACATTTAAGAAAAAAAAGCCCCAAATTTCCCCAAATTTCATAGAAATGATGTAACTACAGATCCACTCCAAAAAAATCCCTGGCAGAAAAAATGCAAGTAAAACTATAATAATGTACATCAAAACCAAATTGGTGAAAATCACTGGTAAACAGAAAATCATAAATTGGTAAGGGTAAATGGCACATTACCAACAGGGGAACAAAGCTAAGCATAACTCTGGCATTCTCACAAAACCTAATAAGCCAGAAGGCAGTGGAATGGCTTCATTAAATTACTGAAAGAAAAACAATGCTGACACAGATTTCTACATACAGCTTAAGTATCCTCCAAATTGAAGAGGAAAAATAGATATTGTACCGTAAAACAAAAGTTAAAAGAATTGGTCTCCAGTAGACCTGTGCTTCAAAAAACATTAAAGTTCTTTAAGCAGAAAGAAAATAATATCAGGTGGAAATGAGAGTCCACAGAAAGAAATGAAGATCACTGCAAATAATAAATATGTAGATAAATATGAGACTTTTTTTGTTTTAAATGTCTTTATTTTGTTTGTTTTATGCTTTTTAAAAATTTTTATTTTTTACTTCTTTTCAGTGTTCCAGAATTCATTGTTTATGCACCACATCCAGTGCTCCATGCAGTAAGTGCCCTCCATAATACCCACTACCAGGGGCTCACCCAACCCCCCACCTCCTTCCCCTCCAAAAGCCTCAGTTTGTTTCTCAGTGTCTAAAGACTCTCATGGTTCGTCTACCCTTCCAATTTCCCCCAACTCCCTTCCCCTCTCCATCTCCCCATGTCCTCCGTGTTATTTCTTATGCTCCACAAATAAGCGAAACCATATGATAATTGACTCTCTCTGCTTGACTTATTTCACACAACATAATCTCTTCCAGTCCCGTCCACGTTGATACAAAAGTTGGGTATTCACCCTTTCTGATGGAGGCATAATACTCCATTCTGTATATGGACCATATCTTCTTTATCCATTCATCTGAAGGGCATCTCAGTTCTTTCCACAGTTTGGTGACTGTGGCCATTGCTGCTATGAACATTGGGGTACAGATGACCCTTCTTTTCACTACATCTGTAACTTTGGGATAAATACCCAGTAGTGCAATTGTAGGGTCATAGGGTAGCTCTATTTTTAATTTCTTAAGGAATCTCCACACTGTTTTCCAAAGTGGTTGCACCAACTTGCATTCCCACCAACAGTGTAAGAGGGTTCCCCTTTCTCCACATCCTCCTCGACACATGTTGTTTACTGTTTTGTTGATTTTGGCCATTCTGACTGGTGTAAGGTGGTATCTCAATGTGGTTTTGATTTGAATCTCCCTGATCGCTAATGATGATCATTTTTTCATGTGTCTGTTAGCCATTTGTATGTCTTCTTTGGAGAAGTGTCTGTTCATGTCTTCTGCCCATTTTTTGATATGATTATCTGTATTGTGTGTGTTGAGTTTGGGTTCTTTATAGCTCTTGGATATCAGTCCTTTGTCTGTACTGTCATTTGCAAATATCTTCTCCCATTACATGGGTTGCCTCTTCGTTTTGTTGACTGTTTCCTTTGCTGTGCAGAAGCTTTTGATCTTGATGAAGTCCCAAAAGTTCATTTTTGGTTTTTTTTTCCTTTGCCTTTGGAGACATGTCTTGAAAGAAGTTGGTGTGGCTGATGTCGAAGAGGTTACTGCCTATGTTCTCCTCTAGGATTTTGATAGATTCCTGCCTCACGTTGAGGTCTTTTATCCATTTTGAGTTTATCTTTGTGTATGGTGCAAGAGAATGGTAGAGTTTCATTCTTTTACACATAGCTGTCCAATTTTCCCAGCACCATTTATTGAAGAGATTGTCTTTTTTCCACCGTATATGCTTTTTAAAAATTTTTAAACTTTATTTTATTTTTTCAGTGTTCCAAGATTTATTGTTATGTATCACACCCAGTGCTCCATGCAATATGTGCCCTCCTTAATATTTTATTATATTAATTACCATACAGTACATCATTAGTTTTTGACGTAGTGCTCCACAATTCATTGTTTGCATATAACACCCAGTGCTCCATGTAAAACGTGCCCTCCTTAATATCCATCACCAGGTTAACCCATCCCCCTACTCTTGCCCCTCTGAAACCCTCAGTTTGTTTCCCAGAGTCCATAGTCTCTCATGGTTCATCTCCCCCTCTGATTTCCTCCTCTTCATTTTTCCCTTCCTTCTCCTAATGTCCTCCATGCTATTCCTTATGTTCTACATATAAGTAAAACCATATGATAATTGTCTTTCTCTGCTTGACTTATTTCTCTTAGTATAATCCCCTCCAATACCATCCATGGCAATGGTATTCATCCTTTCTGATGGCTTAGTAATATTCCACTGTATATATGGACCACATCTTCTTTAACCATTCATCTGTTGAATGGAATCTGAACTCCTTCCAACTGTGGAAGCTCCTTCCAACTGTAGAAGGAGCCAAGATACCCTTAAATATCTTGGAAAGATAGATGAGTGATTAAGCCCAAATAAAACAATGTATTCTGGAGATTGTAAAATACATAGTAGTAAAATGTATGGCAAAAGGAATAGGAAGAAAGAAAGTGGTACACTGGCTGTGGAGTTCTTTCCTCATAGGTAGGTGGTAAGTTGCAATAGAGATAGACTATGAGAAATTAAAGATGCATACCATTAATGCTACAGAAACTATGGAAAAGAAAAGGGAAGCTGCAGAGGCAATAAATGAAACTCTGAAGAATACTCAGTGAATCCAAAAGGAAGCAGAAATCTAGAAAAAGAAAGGAATATAGGATAGGAAAATAGAAAATATAAGCAAGATTTAATGAAAGCATATTGATAATTATATTAAGTATGCATAGCTTAACTTGTCAATGAAAAAGCAGGAATATCAGACTGGATCCAGAGGCAGGACAGAAAGATATGCTATATAAAAGGAAGGGTTTTTTTTTTTTTTTTTGAGGGAGGGTTAGGGGAAGAGGAAAGGGAAAGAGAAACTTAAGCAGGGCACGTGTGCACCTGGGTGGCTCAGTGGGTTAAAACACCTGCCTTCAGCTCAGGTTATCCCAGGGACCTGGAATCAAGCCCCACTTTGGGCTCTCTACTCAGCAGGGAGCCTACTTCCCTCCTCTCTCTCTGTCTGCCTCTCTGCCTACTTGTGATCTCTGTCTGTCAAATAAATAAATAAAATCTTTTAAAAAAAGAGTCAGATGCTGAATCAACTAAGTCACTGAAGTACCCCAAAAGAAAGTAATTTTAAATATAAATACATAGACACTGTAAACATAAAATGATGAAGAGTAGACTATATAAATTATAATCATAGGAAATATAATGCAGCTCTATAAATATCAGGAAAAGTAAATTTCAGAACAAGAACTATTTCTCAAGATAAAAAGGGTTATTTCATAAAGATAAAGGGTCAATTACTCAGGAGGGCATAAAAATTCTAAATATGTAATGTGCTAAGCTAATAAGAAATCTTCAAAATACTTGAAGCAGAAAAAATACATGAAGCAAAAACTGATAGAACTGAAAGGAGAAATTGACAATTTCACAATTAATTGTTGCAGATTTAAACACTCCATTTCTGTATCTGATGGAATAAGTAGGCTGAAATCAGCAAGGATATAGAAGGTATGAATAATACTACCAGTCATCTTGACCTGATTGCAATTTCATCACTAAAACTGACAAAAGCAGAATACATATTCTTTTCAAGTGTTCATGGAACATACATCAATATAAATAACATAGTGAGTCATATAAATTTTCAACACATTTATAAGGCTTGATATCCTCTACAGTATACTCCAGAATCATAACAGAATTAAGACAGAAGGCAGGACAAAAAACACATCTGGAAATCCTAAATATTTAGAAATTACACAAAATACTTCTTACCAGAACATGGGCCAGAGATGGAATTAGAAAATTTTTTGAACTGAATAAAAATGAAAACATAAGACCATCAAAATTTATGCGCTGTCACTAAATCATTGCCTGGGGGGATAAATTTTGGTATGTGTACACAGTGGAATGCTTATTTTGGGGAGACAAATCAGGTCAGAGAGAACCAAAGCATTAGAAGCATAGTTTGTAAACTTTTAAAAAGGGACAGTATCTCTGCTTTTAAACACAACCTTGCGTAGAAGTCTAATAATTACAACAAATAGAAAATGAAACCAGTACAAGAGGACCAGGTGTTCCCATGTCTTCATCCATACTCATGACTTTCCCTCTGCCTGACCCCACATGTCCCCCACCATTGTTCTTGAGTCATTAATTGGGGTTCTTGAGTTTTCAAACATGGTGAGAAAAGTTCTACATTAAAACCAGTTGTTTCCACTGGTCAAGTGGCTCAAAGCCCAAGCCCTTTTTAGAGCCGTTTAGAATGCCTCATCTGAACATGAAGGCAGGGAATGACTGATCATTAATTTAGCTGGGAGAAAAGCCACATTTCCAAGAGGTACCTACAGCCTGAAAGCACTTCTTAAAATATATAAAATATGATGCATTCAGAGATGACAGAATATTAAAACTATCACCTTTTGATGTCTTCCCATAAAACAAATTCAGATGAAAAACCTAGGTCTTACAACACATCCTAAAACTCACTTCCATACACCTGTGTGGTTTTGTGAGATGCACTCTTTTTATGCGTTATGAAAGAAAAAGGCTCTTGGAGGAGCAAGATGGTGGAGGACTAGGAGACCTAAATATCATTGGGTCACCAGAATTCCCCTAGATAGTTATCAAACCATCCTGAAGGCCTACAAACTCCACAGGAGATAGAAGAGAAGAAGAGCAGCAATTCTAGAGACATAAAATTGACCACTTTCTGGAAGGTAGGACATGCAGAGAAGTGAATCTGAGGTGATATATGGGAAGAGAGACCACAGGTCGGCTTCTGCAAGTGGTAGAGCAGCGGAGCACAAAATCAAAACTTTTAGAAGTCTGTTCCACTGAGAGATGTTGCTCCACAGGCTAAGCTGGGGGTGGAGCATTCACGGAGACAGTGTGATCTCAGGATCCGCGGGGTCTCAGAAAGACCAGGGGTGACTGAGTGTGACAGAGCTTCCAGGTACTGGAGTGGGGAAGCTGGCTGCAGAGATGGAGCTGAGGGGCTCTTAGCTCAGGATTACCTTAAACCGTGATCCACGGCACAGTCAGACCATTACTATTTGAGCAGGGACCCCACAATTGGCAGATCCAGGGGGACTCACCTTCCTCCTCCAGGAGGAGCAGTGTGGGAGCACACAGCAGGAATCTGCTGGGTTTGGAGACTCCAAATGGGGCCGTGTGCCAGAGACAGAAATGCTCGGTCACAGGCCAGGTGAGCTCAGAGTGTGGTGGGAGACCAGGTAGATGGGAGGGATCGATGGATTTTCTCTGAGGGTGCACTGAGTAGTGGGGCCCTGAGCTCTTGGCTCCTCCAGCCAGAGATTGGGAGGCCGCCATATTCATTCTCATCCTCCAGAGCTGTACAGAAAACATTCAGGGAACAAAAGATCCTGAGAGTGAACCCGAGCAGATTGGTTAGCCTGGCCCCTGGCAAGGATGGTGCAATTCCGCCTCAGGCAAAGACACTTGAGAATCACGGCAGCAGACCTCTCCCCCAGAAGATCAGCAAGAACATCCAGCCAAGACCAAGTTCACTGATCAATGAGAACTGCAAAAGATCAGAACTACTGGAATACAGTACATAAAATTCATACCTTTTTTTTCTCCATGATTCGTTAGTCTTTCAAAGTTAAATTTTTTAATTTTATTTTTTCTTATCCTATTTTTTGAAAATTTCCTCTTTCCTATTTTAATGTTTTTTTTTTAAGTATTTTATCTTATCTATACCTTTTAAAAAAATCTTTTTCAATTTTCATGGTATGGTTATATTCTATTCCTTCATTATATTTAACTTTATTTTTTGTACACATATAGGTTTTTCTTTCTTTAAAATTTTGGGATACAGTTTCTTCTAATAGATCAAAATACACCCTACATCTAGTGCATGGCTTCGTTCTGGTCTCCAGCCTGATCACATTCTTTCCCTTTTTTCAAAAAACTTCTTATCTTATCAATTCCTTTTTCATAAGCTTTTAAAATATTTATCTTTACAGCTATATTCCCTTCCTTCATCATGTTTACCCTTATTTTTGTATACATATAAGTTTTTCTTTCTTTAAAATTTTGGGAAGCAGTTTCTTCTAACAGACCAAAATACACCCAAAATCAAGTGAGTGGCTCTGTCTATTCACCAGTCAAATATATATATTTATATTTTTCTCCTTTTTTCTCCCCCCCGTTTTGGATCTCTTTCTATTTGGTTAGTGGGTTAGTGTATATTTTTGCTATCCTTTTAGTAGTCTTTTCTCTCATTCATCTATTCTTATCTGGATAAAATGACAAGGCATAAAAACTCACCTTGAACAAAAGAATAAGAGGCAGTACCGATAGCTAGGGACCTAATCAATACGGACATTAGTAAGATGTCAAACCAGAGTTCAGAATGATGATTATCAAGGTGCTAGCTGGGCTCAATAAAAAACATGGAAGATACTAGAGAATCCCTTTCTGGAGAAATAAAATCCCTTTCTAGAGAAATAAAAGAACTAAACTCTAACCAAGTTGAAAACAAAACAAAGCAAAACAAAAAACTATTAATGAGGTGCAGTAAAAAATGGAGGCTCTTACTGCTAGGATAAATGAGGCATAAGAGAGAATTAGTGATATAGAAGACCAAATGATAGAGAATAAAGAAGCTGAGAAAAAGGACCCCAAGGAGGAATTCAAGAGATAAGTGATACCATAAGATGAAACAATATTAGGCTAATTGAGATTCCAGAAGAAGAAGAAAGAGAGAGAGGGACAGATGGCATATTGGAGCAAATTATAGCAGAGAATTTCCCTAATTTGGCAAAGAGAAGAGGCACCAAAATCCAGGAGGAACAGAGAACCCCCCTCACGATCAATAAAAATAGGTTCACATCTCGTCATCTAATAGTAAAATTTACAAGTCTCATTGACAAAGAAAAAACCCTGAAAGCAGCTCAGGACAAGAGGTCAGTAACATACAATGGTAGAAATATTAGATTGGCAGCAGACCTATTCACAGAGACCTGGCAGGCCAGAAAGAACTGGCATGATATATTCAGAGCACTAAACAAGAAAAATATGCAGCTGTGAATACTATATCCAGCTAGGCTGTCATTGAAAATAGAAGGAGAGATAAAAACCTTCCAGGACAAACAAAAACCAAAAAAAATTGCAAACACCAAATTAGCCCTACAGGAAATATTAGAAGTGGTCCTCTAAGCAAAAAGAGAGCCTAAAAGTAGTAGACCAGAAAGGAACAGAGACAATATACAGTAACAGTCACCTTACAGGCAATACAATGGCACTAAATTCATATCTTTCAATAGTTATCCTGAACGTAAATGGGCTAAATGTCCCCAATCAAAAGACACAGGGTATCAGAATGGATAAAAACACAAGACCCACTGATATGCTGTCTGTAAGAAACTCATTTTAGACCCAAAGACACCTCCAGATTTAAAGTGAGGGGGTGGAAAACAATTTGCCATGCTAATGTACATCAAAACAAAGCGGGGATGGCAATTCTTATATCAGATAAATTAGATTTGAAGCCAAAGACTATAATAGGAGATGAGGAAGGACACTATATCATTCTTAAAGAGTCTGTCCAACAAGAAGATCTAACAATTTTAAATATCTCTGCCCCTAACATGGGAGCAGCAAATTATATAAACCAATTAATAACAAAATCAAAGAAACATAGACAATAATACAATAATAGCAGGGGACTTTTAACACCCGCCCCCCCGAAATGGACAGATCATCTAAGCAAAAGATCAGCAAGGAAATAAAGGCTTTAAATGACACACTGGACCAGATGGACATCACAGATATATTCAGAACATTTCATCCCAAAACAACAGAATACACATTCTTCTCTAGTGCCCATGGAACATTCTCCAGAATAGATCACATCCTGGGTCACAAATCAGGTCTCAACAGGTACCAAAAGATTGGGATCATTCCCTGCATATTTTCAGACCACAGTGCTTTGAAACTAGAACTCAACCACAAGAGGAAAGTTGGAAAGAACTCAAATACATGGAGGCTAAAGAGCATCCTAGTAAAGAATGAATGGGTCGGGGTGCCTGGGTGGCTCAGTTGGTTAAGCAACTGTCTTTGGCTCAGGTCATGATCCTGGAGTCCCGGGATGGAGTCCCACATTGGGTTCCCTGCTCAGCGGGAAGTCTGCTTCTCCCTGTGACCTTCTCCCCTCTTATGCTCTCTCTCTCTCCCTCTCTCTGTCTCTCAAATAAATAAATAAAATATTTTTAAAAAGGAAGAATGAATGGGTCAATCAGGAAATTAAAGAAGAATTTTAAAAATTCATGGAAACAAATGAAAATGAAAAACAACTGTTCTAAATATTTTGGACACAACAAGGGCAGTCCTGAGAGGAAAGTATATAGCAATACAAGCCTTTCTCAAGAAACAAGAAAGGTCTCAAATACAACAAACTAACCCTACACCTAAAGGAGCCAGAGAAAGAACAGCAAATAAAACCTAAAATCCCAGCAGGAGAAGAGAAATAATAAAGATCAGAGCAGAAATCAATGAAGTAAAAACCAAAAGAACAGTAGAAGAGATCAACAAAACTAGGGGCTGGTTCTTTGAAAGAGAACATATTATGAGCAATGATACATCAGCAAATTTGACAATCTGGAAGAAATGAATGCATTCCTGGAGACATATAAACTACCAAAACTGAACCAGGAAGAAATAGAAAACCTGAATAGATCCATAACCAGTAAAGAGATTGAAGCAGTCATCAAAAATCTCCCAATAATCAAGAGCCCAGAGCGAGATGGCTTCCCAGGGAAATTTGACTAAACATTTAAAGAAGAATTAATACCTATTCCCCAGAAATTGTTCCAAAAAATAGAAATGGAAGGAAAACTTCCAAACTCATTTTATGAGTCCAGCATTACCTTGATCCCAAAACCAAACAAAGACCCCATCAGAATTACACACCAATATCCTTGATGAACAAAGATGCAAAAATTCTCACCAAATTACTAGCCAATAGGGTTCAACAGTACATCAAAAGGATGATTCACCACAACCAAGTGGGATTTATTCCTGGGCTGCAAGTTTGGTTCAACACCTGCAAATCAATCAATGTGATACAATACATTAATTAAAGAAAGAACAAGAACCATATGATACTCTCAATAGATGCTGAAAAGCATTTGACAATGTACAGCATCCTTTATTGATCAAAACTCTTCACGGTGTAGGGGTAAAGGATACATGCCTCAATATAATAAAAGCCATCTATGAAAAGCCCACAGAGAATATCATTCTCAAAGGGGAAAAACTGAGAGCTTTTCTCCCAAGGTCAAGAACACAGCAGGTGTGTCCACTATGACCATTGCTATTCAACATACGACTAGAAGTCCTAGCCTCAGCAATCAAACAACAAAAAGAAATAAAAGACATCTGAATCAGCAAAAAAGAAGACAAACTCTCATTCTTTGCAGATGATATGATACTTTGTGTGGAAAACCCACTTCTGTGGAAGACTCTGTTAGGGTCAGTGATCAAAGGAACAAGACTGATACAAAGCGAAAGTCAAGCAAAGCTTTATTTCACACCAAGCATTGAAAATCAAACCGACCAGTTGGGGCCGTCTCTTACAAAGAGGCGACGACGACCAGGACACTGACTCCGACTACTTCCCTTACCCGACGATACCCCCTACCCCACGACGACGCTCCTGGTGGCGCTGCTCCCCGGCGAGGCCGCTTCCTGATGACGACGCTCCGGGCAGCCCTGCTCCCTGGTGAGGCCGCTCTGCGGCGAGCTCATGACGCTCCCGGCGAGGCTGCTCCCCACGCTGCTGCTCCCCACAACCCTGACGCTATCACTACCAATGACCCCGACGCTATCACTACTCCTTCCCTGGCCCACAGACTAACCTTTATAGAGGTGGTTGAGCCCGGCCCATACACAGGTGGCCAATGAAATTGCAACACACAGGGAGAACTGCACAGTCATGCTAGGTAGGCAATACGGGTGACCAACCGAATTTCAACTTACAATAGTAAATATATGCACGCCCAACTGATTGGATGTCTGCATGCGGCCTGGCCTGCCCCTATATCCAGGGTTTGCAGGTAAGTTCCTCTGGGAGGGGCAGGGTCAATCTAAGTTTATAACAAATTGGCTCCCTCTGGCCAACCAGGCCCCTACGGACTCCACTCCAAAACTGCTAGAACTCATACAGGAATTCGGTAAAGTGTCAGGATATAAAATCAATGTACAGAAATCACTAGCATTTCTATATAACAACAACAAGACAAAAAAAAGAGAAATTAAAAGAGTCAATCCCATTTACAATGGCACCCAAAACCATAAGATACCTAGGAATAAACCTAACCAAAGAGGCAAAGAATCTGTACTCAGAAAACTATAAAGTACTCATGAAAGAAATTGAGGAAGACACAAAGAAATGGAAAAATGTTTCATGCTCATGGATTGGAAGAACAAGTATTGTGATAATGTCTATGCTACCTAAAGCAACGTTTAATGTAATCCCTACCAAAATACCATAATTTTTTTCAAAGAAATGGAAAAAATAATCCTAAAATTCATATGGAACTAGAAAAGAC
This sequence comes from Lontra canadensis, assembly GCF_010015895.1. Classification (NCBI taxonomy): domain Eukaryota; kingdom Metazoa; phylum Chordata; class Mammalia; order Carnivora; family Mustelidae; genus Lontra; species Lontra canadensis. The sequence continues at coordinate 1,947,738 of NW_022631114.1, forward strand.
CCCGAATAGCCAGAGGAATGCTGAGACAGAAAGCCAAAGTTGGCGGCATCACAATTCCAGACTTCAATTTCTATTACAAAGCTGTAATCATCAAGACAGTATGGTACTGGCACAAGAACAGGCATATAGATCCATGGAACAGAATAGAGAGCTCAGAAATGGACCCTCAACTCTATGGTCAACTAATCTTTGACAAAGCAGGAAAGAATGTCCAATGGAAAAAAGACAGCCTCTTCAACAAACGGTGTTGGGAAAATTGGACAGCCACATGCAGAAGAATGAAACTGGACCATTTCCTTACACCACACACAAAAATAGACTCAGAATGGATGAAAGACTCCAATTGGAGACTGTAGTCTATCAAAATCCTTCAGGAGAACACAGGCAGCAACCTCTTTGATCTCAGCCACAGCAACTTCTTTCTATAAAAATTGCCAAAGGCAAGGGAAGCAAGGGCAAAAATAGATTATTGAGACTTCATCAAGATCCAAAGCTTTTGCACAGCAAAGGAAACAGTCAACAAAACCAAAGGACAACCGATAGAATGGGAGAAGATATTTGCAAGCAACATATCAGATAAAGGGCTAGTATCCAAAATCTAGAAAGAACTTATCAAACTCAACACCTAAAGAACAAATAATCCAATCAAGAAATGGGCAGAAGACATGAAGAGACATTTCTGCAAAGAAGACATCCAGATGACCAACAGACACATGAAAAATGCTCAACATCACTCAGCATCAGAAAAATACAGATAAAAACCATAGTGAGATACCACCTCACACCAGGCAGAATGGCTAATAAGTCATGAAATGACAGATGTTGGCAAGGATGTGGAGAAAGGGGAACCCTCCTACACTGTTGGTGGGAATGCAATCTGGGTGCAGCCCCTCTGGAAAAGAGTATCGAGGTTCTTCAAAAAGTTGAAAATAGAATTATGACCCAGCAGTCATACTACTGAGTATTTACTCCAAAGATACAAATGTAGTGATCCAAAGGGGCACACGCGCGTGAATGTTTATAGCAGCAATGTCCAAACTATGGAAAGAACCTAGATGTCCATCAACATCCATAAATGGATAAAGAAAATGTGGTATATATAGACAATGGAATACTATGCAGCCATCAAAATAATGAAATATTGCCATTTGCAATGACGTGGATGAAACTAGAGGGTATTATGCTAAGTGAAATAAGTCAGTCAGAAAAAGACAATTATCATACGATCTCTCTGATATGAGGAATTTGAGAGGCAGGGTGGGAATCTTGGGGGTTAGGGAGGGAAAAAATGAAACCAGATGGGTTAGGGGAGGGAAATAAACCATAAGAGACTCTTAATCTCAGGAAACAAACTGAGGGGTACTGGAGGTGAGGGGGCAGGGATAGGGTGGTTGGGTTATGACACTGGGGATGGTATGTGCTATGGTGAGTGCTGTGAATTGTGTAAGACTGATGATTTAGAGACCTGTACCCCTGGGGCAAATAAGACATTATATGTTAATTAAAAAAAGAAAGGCTCTTTATCATTATAAAGCACAAGAAACATCAACTACATTTTCTTTAAAAATCCATATTTTGGGCAACGCTAGAAGGTGGTCTAGCGGAGAGTATTAGAATTTTGTCCTGCTTGTGACAGGCTGAGATCAGGACAAAGTCAATTATCACTGCCCCTTGTGAGCTACAGCTGCGTCTCTCCAGTTCTGAACCATGTCCCTTCTTAAAATCACTGACCCACAGAATAAAACGTGGTGAAAAGTAGTGTCATAGGAGGTCATGTAGGGCTTTTCTTACGCTCGAGACTTAGGTCTCAAACTACGACAAAGAAGCCTCAATTTCCCTGCATTTCCAAGAGAGTTGTCAGCAGTAGGTCTCTGGACACCGGCATTAGGGCTTAATGAGAGACATGCCAATCCATTCTGCTACCCTCACTGAAACTCTTTCCTGCCACACTCCTCTGCCTTCAACATGAGCAGAAACCTCAGGGTGAGGGCGACGGGGGAGGATGGTGGCAGGAGAGAAAAGAGAGGCGTCTGGGTCCTGAGTCCACTTGACACAGAAACCATAGAATGCTCACCACAGCCTCTGTGCCAGACCACACGGGGGCTGCTCCGGGACAGACGTCGGCAGGCTACAGCTTGTGGGCTGAATGCAGCCTGTCATATGTTTTTGTAAATAAAGTTTAATTTGAACACAACCATGCTCCTTGGTTTCCATATTTTCTACAGCTGCTGGCTCCCTACAATTGCAGAATTGAGTAGTTAAAGCAGAAAGTACATGATTCACGAAGCTGAAAATGTTTCCTATCTGGCTCTTCACAGAAAAAGTGTGCTGACTCCCACCTACTCTGGGAAAATCATTTACAGAGATGATGGGTGCTGGCAAAAGAGGGAGACAGGCCCCCATTCTGGGGACCTGGACATCTGCTGGTGCCATTGGTATGTGTGCCTACCTAAACATAGGAAAAAAGAAGTCCAAGAAAATAGCAGAGCAGGGAGCCACATATGACCAAGGAAACATGTGTCTGACCACTTGCCAGCATGGAAGGGCTGCAAGGATTTCCACAGGCCCGGGGGAATGATGGGAGGTTGTGGAGCTCAGAGCCATCCTGGGAGTAGCCCAAGTTAAGATGTCAGTCATTTGGCAAGGGATAAAAACAGCAGCACGGATGGGGCATCAATGTACTGAGGCGGATAATTGGAAGAGGGTGAACTGGTATCAAGGTCTTGGATATTGGGAAGGTCCCTTTCATCCAACAGGACCCTTCAAAGAACTCACACATGCATGCCTTGAGAGCAAATTTTTGTGTTATCTGTTACTCAGCTAGGCCTGATGGCCACTTAGCTCCAGCTGGGGAAGCAGAGAAGCCATAGGAGGACCACAAGGACACCAGTTACGTAAGAGACACTGTGCTTTGTCATACATCACTTCTTCACCCCAACGCAGAAAAGCTAGAACGAAAAGCTAAAACCAAAAGAAGGAAAGAGGAGAGAAAGAGCCCGCCCCTTCCTCCTCTTAATTCCCATCCCCGCTGCAGAGATTGAAAGGTTCCTGGGAAGCACAAAGTGGGAATTGACAAGGTACATTTGATGAGTACGGGGACTGGACACCAGAAGATGGCTTGCTGTTTTACCCCCTCTCCTCCCCATTCCACATTTACACCCAGCAGTTTAGCCCGTGAACCACGTAGGTGACATTAGTTTTAGTTTTGTTGAGTAATGTATTATCCGCTTTTAGTTTATTCTCCTTACTAGCTTTCTTGGTTTTCTTATTGGATTAAAAATAATTTGCTTTTATTTATAAACGAGAAATATTCTCTTAGCATTCCTAACTTAATCGTGAATTTTTAGTACTGAGTACCTGGTACCCAGTAGCATATGATACCAGAAATGAAATGGCTGAGCACAAATTCTTAGCTTCAATTTTAAAAGCTGGGATTTAAAAAAAAGTAGAATAAGGGAGAAAGAAAGAAAAAAAAAAAAGCTAAGGTTAAAGATGGGAATTCCTGCGACATATTCAAACAGTAATAGTTGGTAGCTAGGGTGTCACACCGAGGGCATCATTTGTCACCTAATGCAGTACAGAATACTACGTTATACTTGGCTCCCACCCAGGATTCATAGAATAAGCATATAATGCATTAGACTTCTTTCTCAATAAGAGTCTAGGGGAGGTGGGCAACAGGCTTCAGGGAGTTTTTTATTTTTATTTTCTTTTTACTATTAAAGAAAGTTATTTAAGCCTTTAGAAGGTGGATGGAGTTCAGAGAAATTTACTATCTTCTTAGAAAATACGTTATTTAAAAGCCCTAATACAGAAAATCTCTTTGAGGAAGCCTATTTTGTGTTTAGTATCCTGAAATGGATTTTTCAAACTATTAACCAAGATAGAAGGTCACAATGACCCTTCGTTCCAGATCATCCATTCTATTCTGGACATGGCTTTTTAAGATTAAAGGTGGGCACTTACAAAACAGAAGGAAGGCCATAGCATTTATAAGCTCGGTGGGTCCCGAACACAGGAGAGCATCTTGATCCGCAGGGAGAATTAAGGCAGCAACATAAACACGTGTTACCTACAAAGGAAATTACATTTCACTCTTGACATTCCCCCAAAGCTAAGTGAAAAAAAAAAAATCAAGTTTTTTCTTCTAACTTGAGATATTTTCCTAGAGTTACTTTCTTGTGTTATAAAAGTAGCCAGCTTCCAAAGCTGGAATTCTGTAAGTGATAGCGCCAGCATGTTATTATAATCACCTGCTTCATTATCTGGGTTTTTCAATAGAATGTCAAGCACATAACCAGGGATCGTGTCTGACTTGCTGCTTGTGTATTCCTAAAGCTTTTCCTCATGTCTGATACGTGGTTAAGTACTCTATCTGCTGAACAAGCAAGGGTTGATGAGAAGTATGGAGGGTAGGTACCACGCCTAGAGTTAGCTGGAATATTGTAAAAGTCACGATTTACCCCACACTGCTTAGGAATCAGTACAGACAAAACTATGGTCTAGTCATTTGACTATATATCTCTTCTGGTTGTCCTTTCAATAAGAAAGATCTCATACTTACAATAGGCTATTTGAATTATCAGCATCTAGCTTTGGTTTCATGCTGAATGACTATCTTGTGGCATGCTCCACCCCCTGAAATAAAAGTACTCAAACCTCAAGATCACAGCGCTAGAAATACATTCCGGGAAAAATTTTAAAGGAAATTTCCCAAGCCTAGTGCCAGGAAAATTCAGTCAAGGGAGAAAATTTTCCCCACCGGGCAGCACATTGTTATCAGAAACTGAAAAATAAGTGAAGTGCATTTGAATGTAAAAAAAAAAAAAAAATCACTCCTTTCAGTCATTCTAAATTTCAAAGGATGTATAGGAAGAAATTCAGACCTCATGGATTGATTTTTAGTGAGCCTAAGCAAAAACTGATTTGGGAAACCTACACTTCATTTAGCCTAGAATGAAACCTGGTGTGGCAGGAAAGGGGTACAGCTAATAGAAAATATTAAATTGATGCTTTAGTTAACCCAAGAAACAGAGAAATAAATTTGTCATCATCTTCCCTTTACATTGTGAAAAACTCTGAATACTGTACAAAACATAAATTTGTTTCAAAAGAGTTAAATGGAAGTTTGTTCTCCTTACTATATATTGATAAAAAGAAAGCATGTGTGGTAGACCTGTGTTAAAAAACACACACACACACACACACACACACACACAACTCCAGTTATGTTCTCCCTGTGTCCACCACCCTGTGCAGTGTGAGTCTGAAGCTCTTTGCATAAGTGGCAACATCTCTTTGCCCTCCCGCTGCTTGTATCTCAGGAGACCTTGTGACTTCCTTTGACCAATGAAATGAAGAAGATGCAACACTGGCAGCTCCAAGTCTAGTATCAAGAGACTTTGCTTGATTCTGTTCCTTCTCTTGGAACCTTTGCCTCTAGGGTGTGAATCAGCTTGGGCTCTCCTGCCGAATGTTGGGAGCTCATGTAGAAGAAAGCCAAGGCACCCCAGCTGAGTAACAGCGCACCCCAGTAGCAATTCTGGAATGAGCTCAGCCAACACATCCAAGTCACGACCACCCCCACCTGACAGCTGGCATAATGAGCAATAGTGAATTGTTGCCCCAGACTCTTAAGATGTTTTTTTGTTTGTTTGTTTGTTTTTTACAGAGCAATGAAAACGTGATAGTTCACCCATTTAAAAAAAAGTTTCACTCCATAACTATGAAAGGAGTTCAAGCTAAAACATCAAAGTATGCTCATTTATCACCTAGGAGATGGGTAAAACTAAACAAGAATTTTATACAGAGGATTTTTGCTTACCTGGAAGGCTGAATTGTACAACCTTTTTGAAAGGCAACTTGGAAATATGTATTAAATTTTCAACTATGCCAGCTATTACTCTTTTTGGATTTTATTCTTTTTAGGTAGGGGGCAGAGGGAGAGAATCTTAAGCAGGCACCAGGCCCAGTGCAGAGCCTGATGTGGGGCTCCATATCACCACCCTGAGATCCTGACCTGAGCCGAGATCAAGAGCCAGATGCTTAACTGACTGAGCCACTCAGGCCACCCTTTGGATTTTATTCTTAAAAAATTAAGTAAATTTGATGATGTATCAACCTCCTTTATAATAAGTAGATAAAGTTAGGGAATTAAATAGAATTTTTTTTTTTTTTTTACAATGGAGGAGCTTTGAAAAGATATGGTGTATCTGCACAATGAATTACATGTATTGACATGGAAAGACTGTCATATCACTTATTGTTATTAAACTTAAAAAGCATATAGAGAATATAAATAGGATGGTTCCTTTTTCCTTATTTAACAAAAAAACTCTGCATATAGAAATTATATAAAAAGATGTGTCAAAATATCAGTGATTATCTCTGGGAATGGGATTACATATGATTTTCCTTTTCCATTGACACGTCTGAATCACTTGACGCGAACCAAATTATTTATAACTTCTAAATTCTGAAAAATCAATTCCAGTTTTTAAGTAGTTTTAGACTTCATTATAAGCTACATTTTCAAACTAAATTGACCTATTTGATGACAAACATTGTTGGTGACAAAAAAACAAACACATTTTTAATTTTCCATAAAGAGCATTCTTCTGAATAAAGCAATACGTTCTAATTTTAAATGAGTATAAAACCTAGAGGTTTACTTTTTTTTTTCCCCAAAAATATCAGATGGAAAGTTTTTCAGACATCATGAAAACATCATGAACTTAGCGATATATTAATAAATAATTTCTGTGTATTTCAAATAGAGATGATTGTCCAGGAAAAATTAAGGAACATTCATCATGGCAAAGATTTATTTTTCCATTATAATCAAATTGAGAGAAACTTTTTTAGGTTTTTGTAAGAGGTCTGGAAATGAAGACAGAACTGGTTAAAATTAATCAGAGACAATAATGAAGTGCCTACTGTGTACAAGAATTATTTTGGTTGGAATGGACAGAATAACCAATCCAAAAGTCTTTATTTGTATTACATTACATAAACAAGTAATGTAAATTTAAAGTAAATTCACTTGCTTATGTAATGTAAGAGTCCAAACATTAACTCTTTTCAGATGTATGACCCAGGAGTCAAACGTGACCAGGACCGAGTTTCCCTGTTTCCATTTCGGAGTGTTGGCCCCATATCCAGGAAGTCTCTCTCTAGTGGTTGCTTCCAAGATGGCTTCCAATATACTTCATCATTTAGACCTAGTGGGAAAACGAGAGAGTTTCTCCCAGAACAGTTTTAAAACATTTCCTGATGTGGAGTCATGTGCCCAACCAATTACTGTTGCCTGGGAGAGGAAATATGCTTGTTGTTTTAAACTAGCAGTGGGGTTAAGCTCATCAAATCACATTGCTCAAGAGCAGAGGTGGAAGGGCTTCCCCAGAGGAAAGTAAATATTGTATCCAAAGAAAAGTGAATGGATTCTGAGTAACAAGATTAATAGATGCTCACTATAGCCCTCTAGGAGATGATTTAGACAACGCAAAGAGGCTTAAAACACATCTCTAGCCACAAAATTTATCACGTAAAGTGAGGAATAAACCACAGATACGTATAAAAAGAGTTGCAATGGAAGATTAATAATCCTAAAGGGTAAATTCGTTGTACAAATAACAAATGCATTTCAGAGGAGGAAACGCTGGTGCTCTGTGTTTGGATAATTAGACAGACATCATTCCTTCATTTCATGGCTCTAGGAGTAGCATGATGGTTTAAAATATTCCTGCCCAACCCAGGGTTCTTTGGACTCTCAAGTTTTTAACCACATTATTAAGTTATTAGGCTTAAGGACTTAGACCAAAGATTTGAGGCTTTGAAATAGTTTTCCTGTGATTGCAACAGAAGTAAGAGTTTGGTTACCATTTGAAATGCTTTTCCACTGGGTTTCATGTTTCTCTTTTTTTTAGAACATATATAACAGAAAACATCTTTGTAATTATACCCTGTGCTGAAACTTTAATCTCCATTGTGTAATTGAATTATACTCTGCAGCTAAGTGGCTTTTCTAGATCCTCAGCAGGCTAAGAACATCTAAATATTGATCATTCCTTAGGGCAGGGAGGAGAAAGTATGCATATGATGTCTTTCTCTCTCCTTCTCTCCTTCTCTTTTGAGAAGAAAATTATCTCCTCAGTTTCCAATGACATTTGTTGTGAACCTCTTCAGAAAACACTACTTGGTGAATATTCTGACATCTATGCATTGAACAAATATTTATTGAGTGCAATCATGTGCCAGAATATAAGGAATTATATTTAAATCTGAGTATATAATGGTGAACAAAATAGTCATAAGTCTCTGTCATCAAAAAGTTTAGAAGTCAAAAGATAAATAAAATAAATAGAAAATAAAGCAAACCAAAAAGAAGAAAACTGCCAACATACATAATTGTATCTTATTATAAACTCTGAAGTAATCAACAGTGTATAATGATAGGACATAATGAGGTGTGGACAAAGTGGGATAGAGAAATCAATCTTGATAAGATTGTCATGGGGCCTCTCTGAGGAAGCGACATTTAAACCAAAACCTGAAGGATGAGAAGGCACTTGTGAAGAGTGGAGTAGTAAGTGTTCTATGTAGGGGATCAAGAGTTCCCTCTAAAGGGAAAAGTATATGCAAGGGTTCTGAGGTATGAATGAGTTCACCATGTTTAAGGAACAACAGGGAGGACAGTGTGACTGGGGCAGTGAAGGGCAAGTTAGAAGGAGGTATGAGATGACCTTGGGGAGGTCAGTAGAGATCCCATTGTACAATGTTTGGGAGGGCTATGATAAAGAATTTGGATTTTATACAAACCCTAAGAGAACACCATTAATGAGTTTTAAGCAGTGAAGAAATATGATCTGAACTTTATTTTTAAAAAGGGCTTTTGTCTGCCCCACAGTGAGTAGACTGAAAGAGAGGCAAGAGTAAAAATGGGAAGACCAGCAAAGTAGCCATGGCAAGGAGAGAAACATGTAATTTCAAGATGTAAGTAGGAAGTAGCAACAACAGGGTAGGATAAGGAGTTGGATGTAGAAGATGACCAGAAGGGACTTTTTCTGTCTTGAGCAACCAGAGGTGATGGCAACGTCCTGCGGCTGGGAAGTCATATCAGTCAGAATCTTGGGAAGAAATAAGTGGTCCCCTCAAATACAGTAACTGAGAATCATTTAACAGAGGAACTCTGGTTGAATATGTAACAGAGTTTAGGGAGCCCATCAAGGGGCGGTGAAGGACCCCAGAACTCGTAATGCGAGGAGCCCTTACCATCCTTGGAACTCAGAGAGAATGTAGTCATTGCTACAGCTATAGAAGAGTGTCCCATGGAAACCATGACCTTATTCCTATGCCAACCCTGCTCAAGGCTGGCAGAAAGGGACTCAGGGAACTCTCCAATTTCCGGCCAGCAGCTCTGCTGATAAACCTAAAACAGAAGCTGGACTTCACAGCTTGTCGGTGGCTGTGCTCCACAAAGGTGGCAGAGTGGGGTGGGGAAAGGTAGAATCGAGAAGGTATAACCCAGAAAAGTACAACCCAGAAAACTATATGGGGACTGTTATGGGGAGCGGGAACCAAAGTCACATTGTTGCCAAGTGTGGGACACACTTGAGACTGGAACTCAGAAGAGATATTTGTGCTGGAGATTCAAACAGGGGGTCATCACCAGCTGGGTGGGTTTGGAAGCAATTGGAGAGACACATAATATAGACAGGAAGTTAAGGTGGGATTAAAAGGAAGGGCAGGGTGAGAGCGAGAGGGTCCAGTATGCAGATGCAGAGTAAAAGAAAAGAAAAGACTTGTTCTGAGAATCTAGAAAGGGAGGGAAAAACCAAAAGAATGTCATGTCAAGGAACCAAGAGAGGAGGAAAAGTAAGTGGGCAAACATGTTGTGTGTAACTGAGAAGACAGTAGGATGAACAAAAAAATCAGTCTCATTAGAGTCAGCAAGAGTAAAATATAACCCTCAATGCCTTTGTTACTTTTCAAAATTGTATGACAAGCTGTAGTCAGTTTTACACATTTTGTGGCAGTGGTATGCTATGTTTTTAAAACTTTAGGAAACAACAATCGATTTGACATTTTTAATCACATTGAACTAGGTCCCCAACACAATCTAAGCAGCAAATACCACCATAAGGGAACAGCAGTCCCAGATAATTTTTCACAAAAGCCTTACCAACCCTTAAAGGTCAGACCACTCCTATCCCATCCAGATCAATCCAGAGAAGAGGAAGGAGAGGTTGTATGATGTATTTTTCAAGGCTGCTATAACCTTGATATGAAATATAGACAGACAATACAAGAAAGGGTGATTTGTAAGTAAAGTATAAACCAATGAAATACAGTAATATAGATAATAGAATACATCAAGACCAAGAAAGGAAAGCAAGGGTGATTCAACTTTGGAAAATCTCTTTCTTTAATTCACCACTAAATTGGAAAAGAAAAGCATACGATTAGCTCAATAGACACAGAAAAGTGTTTGATAAAATTCAAGACATATTTATAGTTTAAAAAATCCCATAATAACAATTAAAGTACTAAAGGGAACCTCTTTCCAAAGTGTTTATCTATCAGGCACCTCAATGCTGGAACATTCCTTCTAAGATCAGGAATAAGAGAAGGATGTCCATAATCACTGCTTCGTGTAACATTGAGGAATCCAGCTCTAGACCAAAATCTTAGGTGTGACTTCTCAGGCTCAACCACTGGAAATGACCAGGGCTTCATGTGGCAGGAGTCATGAAGGAAGGCTGCCTCCTCACCACAGACTTGGAGCACAGTCAGCAAGGAGGGGCCTGCTGTCATGTACTCAGCACCAGGCCACATCCCCGTACTTTTAAAAATTTTTATTTATTTTCATTTTTTTTATTATGTTATATTAGTCACCACACTGTACTTCATTAGTTTTTGATGTGTTCCATGATTCATTGCTTGCATATAACACCCAGTGCTCCATGCAATACGTGCCCTCCTTAATACCCACCACCAGGCCAACCCATCCTCCCACCCCCTCTCTTTTAAAACCCTCAGTTTGTTACTCAGAGTCCATAGTCTCTCATGGTTCATCTCCTCCTCTAATATCCCCTCTTCTTTTTTCCCTTCCTTTTCCTAATGTCCTCCATGCTATTCCTTATGCTCCACAAGTAAGTGAAACCATATAATTGACTTTCTCTGCTTGACTTATTTCACTCACACGATCTCCTCCAGTCCCATCCATGTTGATGCAGATGGTGGGTATTCATCCTTTCTGATGGCTGCGTAATATTCTGTTGTATCTATGGACCACATCTTCTTTATTCATTCTTCTGTTGAAGGGCATCTCTGCCTTTCCACAGTTTGACTATTGTGGACGTTGCTTCTATGAACTTTGGGGTATGTATGGCCCTTCTTTTCACTATATCTGTATCTTTGGGGTAAACATACTGTAGAGCAATTGCTGGGTCATAGGGCAGCTCTATCCCAGTACTTTTATGCAGACCTGCATTCCTTCCCTAATGGCCTCCATTCAAAGACCTCCTTACTAGGGGTTCCTCTGTCCAGGTCTTTCTCAGGTGATCTGCCAAGACCACCTTTGTGTAAGCGTGGTGACTGAAGCTACTTATGTCCACTCTGACTCAGTCTTCAGGACCATCCTAGCCTTGTCTTATCTCCCTCCCCTCACCATCCTGGGTCTACAAATGGCAGGAGCCTGGTGTCATTTGGCAGGGAAAAATTAATCACCGGTGGAGCCAGTCTCCTTTCCTGTTTAGATTTTTGCTTCTACTATAAGTGTGACTGGATTGTTACTCTAATTTTGTCCTGTTTTAACTGCCCACTTTGACGTCTGTAAGTTCAGCTCAGCTCTTGACAAATGTACGGCAAGAAGAGGTCCTTGCCAAAACAAAATACTCCCTATCTTTCCCTGACCCCCCCAAGAGGTATAAGAGCTTTAAAACCATGTTTTAGATCAGTGTGGTTGTCTGCATAAAAGAACCAAGAAAACCTATAGATAGGCCATTAAAAAGAAGAGGAGGGGGAGGAGGATGAGGAGGAGGAAGAAGAAGAAGAGCTTAGGAAGGTTGCTGGAATGAACACTAATGCACAAAAATCAATACCATTCCAATTACATACAAGCAACCAGCCAATTTGAAAATGTGTGTTTTTTTTTTAAATGTATTTCTTTTTCTTAAAGGATTGATTTACTTATTTGAGGGAGAGAAAGAAAGAGCATTGGGGGGGGAAGGGGGAAGAGGGAGAGAGAGAGAATCTCAAGCAGACTCCCCACTGAGCGTGGACCCAGATGTGGGGCTTGATCCCATGACCCTGAGATCATGACCTGAGCTGAAATCAAGAGTCAGATACTTAACCAACCAAGCCACCCAGGTGCCCCCAAAATATGTGTAATTAATTTAATTAATTAAATCACAATGTACAAATCTAAGATAAGACAAAATGTTAAAGCATTATTGAAGGACACTGGAAAGGATTTAAAGCTATAGGATGATCTACAGTGTTTATGGATACCCAATATAATGAATGTGTCAATTTTAGCAAATTAATCTCTAAATTCCATGCAACATAAATAACATTTTATGATATTTTGTGGAACCCCATAAGCTGATCCTAAATTTCAAAAGTAAAAGGGCCAAGTATAGTCTAGAAAAAGCATTTTTCAAGTGTGAACAATTTGGGTGTTGGGTGTGGTCCATAAGGTCAAAACTATTTTCATAAAAATGCTGAAACATTATTTGCCTTTTTCATTCTCACTCTCTCACTAGTGTGCTGTGGAGTTTTCCAGAAGCTACATAGCAGGTAATTAATATCACAATAGGCTGAATGCAGAAGCAGATATGAGAATCTATCTTCTATTAAACCAGACATTAAAGAAGTTGCAAAAGTATAAAACAGTGTCATTCTTCTAAGCTTTTTGTTTTGGAAACTTATTTATTTTTCATTAAAAAATGTTATTTGTGTTCACATGCAATAAGGTCTACTAGTGTCACTTTTAAATGAATTCATCACTAAACATTTAAAAAACTTCTCACTTTCCATTTCTAGTAGAGTAAATATCGATGGAAAGAATCCATGTAAACAAAAGTTCTTTGGAGTACTGAATAATTTCTAAGGGTGTGATGGGTTCCTGGGACAAAAAAAGTTTGAGAACTGCTGGTTTAGACAATATAAAAGAAGAAGAAGGGGTAGACTTGCTTTTCTAGGTTTCAGTACTCACTGTAAAGCTAGAGTAGCTAAATATAGCAGGAAAAATTAAAACGTCTAGTATTTACCAAGTTTTGCAGTGGAATATGAGGAATTCTCATGCTGCTGGTAGCTCAGTAAGTTGTTCAACGACTCTGGAGAGATAGTTGGCAGTGTGGAAGATGTGTATTATCACTGAACTTGGCAATTCCAATTAGGTATAAAATCCTATGGAAATTCAAGCACAGAGGGACAAGAAAAATATTAACTGCAGCATTGTTAGTAATAAGAAAAGTCTGGAAACAACCTACATGTCCCCCATCGGGAATGGGGAGGAAACACAATAACCCCAGAGTAATGTTTATCCCATGGAAGGGAGAACAAAGAAATGGGGGAGGAAACAAGGGAGCTTTCTGTTGTATCTGCATGTTTTGTTCACCAGGGAGGGAGCATGACAGAGAGAGGGAGGGAGGGACTGTCAGAGAGGGAGAGACCATAAAGCCAGCACTGGCTTAAATCTGGGCACTGTATACCCAGGACTTAGTTGTATTTTTTCTTCTTCTGAATGTTTAAAATATTACATGATAAAAACAAGTGAATGGGTCTGCCAATTTGAGATCAAACATATTCATTTACACTCCTGTTCTTTAAAATGCCCACAATGAAACTGGTTGCCTATAAAGGGAATGTTAAAAATTTAAATCCAGGTACAAAAGTGGTCTAAATACACACCACAGTCTAGCTCTTCCTAACACCCTGAGAGTGTTAAAGGAAGTTTTATTTGTTGTGAGTTTTATAACCAAGCTATTTCAAGAAATGCAGTCGAAGCACAGAGATCAGAATATTTCAATCTTCTGGTGCTTCTTAGGAGATGCCATATGTTGAAGGAGCTGTTGGCCTGGAAAACATCCGCTGCAAAAGTGCACGCAAGCTTCTGGGGAGTCGGCTTGCGTAACCAATCTCCAGAATGAACTTGGAGAACGGAGGTGACATCCAGAATGGGCAGAGGTTATCTTCCTGCCCTGTGCTCACCTCTATTCTTAACCCAGGTGGACCTAAAGATTATCAGCCAAAAGAATGGGTTGGAGGAATCAACCAAAGAGTTTTGGTCTTGGTTTATTCCTTAGGACAGCAGGACACCAAGTGAGGGAGTTTCCTGGATCATCATTCCCAGTGCCCCAGCCCGCAAATTTCTGGATGGCAGGGTAACACATAGCTAAGCAGCAAGGCAGACAAAGCATAGACTACCCTACTTTGTCAACTATGAATAGATACTGGCTTTAATTATTGCTTCTGTTCAATTGTACAACATCTATCCAAAATGTACAATATCCACTATGGTAGGCTCCTTGCTGGGGATGAGGACGAGAGACAAGACTGAATAAGACAGTCTCAACACTCAACAGGAGAAGATGCCCAACACAAGGAAAGTTAATTTCAGTTATCTGGCACTGCCAACTACCTTTCTGCAACAGGACACAGAAGACTCCTTAGGGAAGATCTTGGACTCTTGTCAAGAGGGAGATCCCTCTTAGTTTTGTAAATTTAAGTAGAACATACATCCATTTTTTTTAATTGGCCTTAGGATGAGAACCTTCTTGTGACTTGATGGAGATGGAGAAGGTAAGTAAATTCGGTGGGCGTCAGATAGGCTCTAGGGAAGAACAGGATCAAACTATGAGTCCTTCTCTTTAGATGTTTGAAATTATTAGGAATTCTGATGTTTTAGGATAATATATGTCCAAATTCTGTCATAGGAAAGGATCCTAAAGACCCCAAAGGAAATGAGAAAAATAAGGACCTGTCTTTGTGATCCTTGCTCTGTGGAACATCTAGATCATCAGGGAGAAGGGATTCCAGCCACCCTGTGAATGTGAGCGTAGGAGTACAAACCAAAATAACTGTACCTTCATGAACTGAGTTGGAGTCAGGACAAGGGAGAGACAAACTTCAGATGCAACACTGTCTCAGCAACGGGAACCAATGAAGCCAAACACCAAGGCCAACTCGTGGGCAAGTCCCATGGCCTGGCATCTGTAAGCAGGACAGGCCACTTAATTGAGGCCAAGTAAGCTTCTCAGACCTTGGACATTTGGGGTGGTACAGTTCTCAAAGTTTTATGCTGGACTTCCTGCTAACATGAGTATGTGGAGCGGGCACAATCTATTGGAATATAGAAGAAGAATCGTCATATTTGCACCCTAAACTACGGAAGTGGGCCTTCCTGTTTATACATAATTATCCTCCAAATGTCTGCAAAACAAACCATTTTGAGGACATAGTACTGTAAAATTCTGCAACTGGTTCTAAGGAAGCATTGTGGAAAGAGTTAGTCTTAAAAAAAAAATCCATAGGAATCATTGTAACTGACAAGAATAAATACAGTTCATAAATGGTTATGTATTGTTCAATGATTTTATGCTATGCACTGAAAATATTATATGCAGAAATATACTGATTCTACCTCCAAAGAGTTGCTGTAATTCTGTACAAAAGTTTCAGAAGCCAAATTTGTCACTAGTGTGAAATATAGGCATTTTAGTTCAGACTGTAAAATTAAAATTTAAAAGATAATGTTCAGATTCTGCAGAGGAAATGTGTAGCCTTCGGCACAGTATTCTCAAGTATGATATACACCAACCATGCCCAAAAAGGTTGTGCCAAATATTATGTACACTTAGATAATACAGAGGAGAGCCTGTAGGTAATTGGATTGCCTTTTACCAGCTTGGAGTAACAGCTAGGGCCAGTGACAGAATTTGGGGAGGCTCCATGAAAAGTCAAAATGCATGACTCATTGTTCAAAATAGAGGGAAAAGTCACTAAGTATAGAGCCTTTCCCTTTCTTCCAGGGTCTCTCTTGATTTTTCATGGTGATTTTTCTTGACATTTTTATTAATTTTCTATTGCTGCATAACTAATTGCCATAAACTTTGCAACTTAAAAGAACACCTGTGTATTATCCCATAGTATTTGTGGGTTAGGACTCCAGGAATGCTAAGTTGAGTCCTCTGTCCAGGGTTTCATAGGCTTCAATATCATTGTTGGGTGGGGCTGGGGTCTCATCTTTCATGCTCACGCTGGTGTTGGCAGAACACATTTCTCTTACGCTACAGAATTCAGGAATGCAGGTCACAGAGCTTCTCACTTGTAATTCTCTTGAAAGGGTTCACCTGATTAGGCATGGCTCACCTAGGATAATTTCCCTTTTTATTAACTTAAATTTAACTCATATGGAATTTTAATTTCATCTGCCAAACCCTTTCATGTCCACCATATTCTATTAGAAGCAGATTACAAAGGCCTAGGTCTCTGGGGATCATCTTAAAATTTTGCCATGAAGTGTTTTTCTAGGTAAAGAAAAATTAAGAATTTAAATGATTCACATAAATCTTACTGTTCATCCTTATATTGTGCAATGTCAGTTTTAAATACACTAAAACATTTACTTGTGTGTGGAATCATCAAAATGATACAATTGTTATTTTGTAATGTTCATGTGCACATGGACAGTGGAAACCCTGCCCCAAACCAAACTCACTCAACTGTTTTATTCACTTCTTAATACTTGCACATTCTATCAATACGCTCTGCCGTTGGCCTACTGATGGGTAAGGAATAACTGAGAAGATAAGGAACTTGGGGTTGCTAACAGCATGACTCCTAATACTAAAATACTAGAAATAACCCAAATGCTCATTAACTGTAGCATATATAGTAAATTGGGATGTACGAGCACATGAAAAATCAGAAAACAATGCAATATGATAAACTACAACTCTATGCCATGATATGGGTGAATCACAAACATAAGATTGAGCAAAAGAAACCAGGCACAGAAGCGTGCACACGGTATGGCCCTGTGGAACTATCTAGACGTTGGAGTGCAGGATTAGCATTTCCCTTTGTGATGGTTGGGTGAGGGGAGAGAACAGCTGGAAGGGAGTGTGAGGCAGTTGACAGGGTTGTGTAATGTTTTATTCCTTGACCTGGATGCTGTTACACAAAAACTTTCCTTAAGGAAATTCACAGAACCACACTCATATTTTGCACACTTACATGTATGAATATTATACTTCAGTATCATTTTGCATAAGACACATATATAACACAAAATGTAAAGAGAGAGAGGGAGAGGAAGGAGAGGGAGAGGAAAAGCAGGAGAGGAAAGGAGGAAAAGAAAGAGACTAGAAACAAGCTAAAAAATTTAAGAGATATCTGTATCCACAGTAATAAGTAGTTACTAAAAAAATTAAAGTTTATAACAGCTTTCTGGCAGTTAATATAAACTTTGATGATACAAAATGTTCTTTAAGAAGACTTGCCCTGGTATTAAGATTCATTCTAAAGCTGTACATTCAAGAACGTGGAAAAGTAAGCAATGGAAATGTAGAGTGCTTCAGAGCATGGATGAGACAATTTGGCTTGAGGAAAAATGTAAAGGTTGGTGTTACCAATAAGCTGACCTGTCTGGAGAAAGTCTGCCTGTTACCAGATTTGGGGAAATAATGATGGCCAATATATCTTCATAAGTGTCAGGAGTTATGCTAATCATTAATATTTCCTCATTTAATCCTTATGATCTTATAAGTATTATTGATTTCTCCATTGTACAGATGTGAAAACTGAGTCCTTGAAGGACCCGCCTAAGGTTATAGCAGGTGAGTGGACTCTAACAGGTTGGCCTGCCCCTGGTCCTAAACATAATGCCTTTCCTGTGACGCAGAGGATGAAATTCCCACATCTCTGAATGAGTTAATTCTTTGGTTAGTGTTTTCAGTGTAAATGTTATAGAATCCAGACATACAATTTGGGTTTACTGTGTTTCCCATTTGACACATGAAGTAGCATTTTTGAATGGAAACAATCTTGTAGTGGGTGAGGGACTGGCAAACTCCATTTCTTGGGGCCATGTTCCTTTTCTGTAATATGAAGGAGCTGAATTAAATGATTTGTAAAATCTTTTCTAGTTCCAAATTTCTGTGAATTCGAGTTTTCTTTTCTGGCAATAACTGGCTAACACTCTCAGCTGCTTTTTAATACCACACCTGGATTCCTTTAGAGTATAATTATAGTCTCGGCATACGGATGAGTTCCTCCTTATGGATGCAGAAAAGCATATACCTGCTTTAGTAAAAACAATTGAATTAGAAGATAAAAACAGAAGACACCAAAATAATAGGGAGGGCTGAAATATAGCACAGTTTTATAAAGTTCAAAATTAAACTTTATCTATTTATAGGTTCTTGCTATCCACTCTGACTCTGGAAATGATATAAATAATGAAGGAATATTAACTTCCTAATATTTATACGAAGAGCCTTTCAGTTTTTCTATGGCAATGAGAAAGGCTATGAATATGGAAAACAACCTCAGCTTCCTTGTCTATATTAATGCTTACTCATAGGATTCTTCTGAAGATGATGTCAGATACTGGAAGCCCTTCATCAGCTGTAAAGTGTTTATCAGAGTCAGGAAGTATTAGTGTTAATGACAATGGAGGCCACATAACCAACATACTTTTAAAAAATCTATTTCCAGTGAAAAGCTAGACCATGATTTTAGTAAAATCCTACCTCTAGCACTGGTTCTTAGAGATTGACAGGATAAGATGCTGTGATCAGCGATACAGCAAGAGAGCACCATGAAATCATATATTCCAGAAAAGGAGCATTGGAACCGAAGGAAGTTCCATCTGAAAATAGGTCTGTCCTCTTAAATACTTGGCTTCTGGCTATTACAGAGAATATCCGGGATAGGGAGTACTTTGCTAATGAGAAGCCAATGTTCATATTTCAGACCTTCTTTTTGGAAGATTAGAAATATCTTTTCCCTCATGTTAACAAATGCAGTCCCAAAGTACTTGGAAATATTCTTAAGAATTTTGGATATGTAAGCAATCATTGTTAAGTCAAATCTTCTGACAATAGTTTCCTCCATAGCTAAAGCAATCCATTCATTGTTTTTTATGTCATTCTGAGTCCAGAATTCAGTCCCGATTCAGTCTACAGGATTGACACCAAAATCACAAGCATGAAATACAGTACTCCACACAGTTGTTGCGTGTAAGCCCTGAAATTGAAGAGTTACCCTTAATAAATCAAAAAGAAAAACTCTTCAAGGTTTCCAGGAGAGAAGAGATAACTAAAGGAGAAATTTTTGGATAGAAAGGAGCATCTGTTGAAGGGCCCCCATACCTTCTTTGTCTTTCGGTATGTAGACCCTGGGAGTATACTGCTCATCTGTTAGGATTTTAGCTCAGTTATGAGCACAACCCAATCCATTTCCTATTACTCTTGAGCTCAACTAAAAGATCCTTCAAAAAGAACTATATTAAAACCAAGAAGGAAACAAAAAAGGAAGAAAACTGATAATATTCTTAGTTGTCAAGCTTACAAGTATGGGTTTCTGATCCTACAGTAACTAACTTAGCTACTGACTCAGACCTGTTCCATTCCACATTCTTTCTTTACGATATATGACCTCAGCTGCTAACTTGTCTTAAACTTGGCTGATCTCCTATCCTGGTCTGTTCCCGAACAAAAACAAATATTCTTTATTAAAACCTGAATCTTTTGATTCCTGTTGCCATAGATTCCCCTATTCGTTTACAATAGCTGGTCTGAAAGCTGTCTCATCTCTTCCCAACTCATTCTCAAAGTTTCTGGTTCTTTTATTATGACTGATTTTTCACAGCTCCTTCCCCACTCACTCCATCACTTCCAAGGCGTATAAAGGGGCAAATATTTTTCTGCATCTACCATAGAAAGACTTGAAATATCCAGAAAGAAAAATTTAAAACAAAGTTTAAAGACGTTTTCAAAGCAACCTCCTATAGTCCAAGCCACGTAGGTTTTATTATTTTCAAAAAATTTGTCCTTACTTATGCCCTGGCTCAGAGATCCCTTTCTTAATGAATGGGAAGGAATTTTTGCACCCCCTTCTCCCTCCAAACCCTTCTCTCACCACTGCCTAATACTCTGCACAAAGCTAGAAGCCCCGCTGCTTAATATTCTGAGAAGGGCTCCTTCTTCTGTGTGGTTTTGTGGCTCTGCCCTCTGTCCTAAACAGTCTTCTTACCTGGCCAGAAGTTCTGTCTTGCTTTATCTCCATGCTTTATCTGTTTGCCTTGTTATGCCATGGAAAATTTGTTCAAATCTTTTGGAGGGAAGAGTTGATTTCCTGAGATTTTAATTAAAAATATAGGGCCCCCTAGGGCAGAAATAGATACCATGGTATAGTCTCTGTAATTCTAAATTTACTCCTCAACACTCACATGCATATTCACTGTCTATTTGCTAGATAAATTTGGTTCAATCTTCAAACCAATTCTATAATGAAGAAATAATCTCCAAGAATTCATGTAACATGACCGAGGATGAAAATTACCATTCGTCCATCTCCAAAGGCCAGGATTACATCATTTTAATTTGCCACTAACAAGTGTTAGTGGTCTCCCCAGTAAAACTGAAAAAGATGTCTTAAAAACATTTTGGTGTTGGGGTGCCTGGGTGGCTCAGTGGGTTAAGCGTCTGCCTTCAGCTCAGGTCATGGTCCCAGGGTCCTGGGATCGAGCCCCACATTGGCGGGGGGGGTCTCTGCTCAGCAGGGAGCCTGCTTCCCCCTCTCTCTCTGCCTGCCCCTCTGCCTGCTTGTGATCTCTCTCTGTCAAATAAATAAATAAAATCTTAAAAAAAAAAAAACCAAAAGTAAAAACATTTTGGTGTCAGAAGCAAAAATACTAGTTTTTCCTCTTTGATCCCAACAACTTTTCTAGTAGATAAACCTTTAGCTAGGCTCCAGCTTCACACATCCTCAGTTCTGTTCTGCCCCCAAGTTGCCCACAACCTGCTTCTATTCCCAAGTCGACTTCGTTTGAAGTATATTTGAGGCTCTTCAGAAAACAAACACTATCTTCTCATTTCTCCAGCAGCTCCCACAATGGAAGATGCTGACAGGTAGATTTCTAACACATTTTTCATCAACCTAATTCCACCAGCTCTGTATCTTCCAGAAGTTCCTCAAACGGTCCTGTCCACCAGCAGCATCTGCTTTGTTCTCCAGGGCTACTAAGGGTTCATTCTTATTTTTACATCAGTGATTTCACTGGGGTTTTGGAAGAAAAGACCAAAACCTTCCCTTAATACACAATTTTGTAGCAAAGACTTCTACCTGAATTTTCTATTTTTTTTCTAGAGTTAATACACATTATTAGCATAACAGAGAAGTATTTGAAAAATAAGGAAGTAATTATATTCCTATGGCTAGGCACTCCAACCTAATGATGCTCTTCCTGAAATCTGTTATTTCCTAGCATGACAGATAAATTTCTGGAGAAAAATAGCAAAAATGCCTCGGTCCTTGACTAAGCATGTTTTCCTTGCATTGTTTTAGGTTAAAAATGAGAAGGATCCAGCAAGTATTGGCACATAAATTATCATTCTGCACAACTCCAGTTATCCTAATCCCAATAAAAGTATAAGTAGCCTAAGGGATGGCTATATCTCTAGGCCCAAGGACAGTTTATGATTAGACAAATGTAAATATTGTTTATCTTGTTTATATGTTGCTTTGTTATGAAATTCCTTTGCCTTTCTAACCACGGTGTGGTAATTAAAAGTTTGTTTAATTTATGATCTTTAACTCTATGTTTACAGAAAAGAAAAGCTTGGTTCCCAAATATAATTCCGTAACAAATGCACTGCTTTTATAGGCAGAAAATAAAAATTAATTGAGATGGGAAGGGGTGGCTCTCTACAGAAAGCCAGAAGCCCAAGGCAGAAAGTTCAGTATCATTGTTCCTTGTATCTGAAGCTATGGGCAGCGTACATACGACCGAGGGAAAAACCAACATATTGTATGCCTCTACAGAGCCCTCTCGGAATCTGTGTACGTGTCATAGCTCAAAGGACTTGTCACCGTTGACAGCTGCCTCCTAAGGCCCTGACATTCTGTGGCTCACTGCTTCTTAGATCCTCTCCCATCCAGTTTCGCCCACAGCAGCTCAGCTACCGGTGCTATTCAGAAAAGCTGATTTGGAGCAGCTTAGTTTTACAAACAATTAAATAACAGGTCTCCCTTACTTAAGAACCTGAAATACTATTTCATGTTTCAATGATTTTAAGCAATTCAGGGGATAGAGAACATTTCAGGAATAGTATCTATTATGATATTCTTAAAAAACTAAGCTTCTAGGTTGTAGAATTAAAACAGGAAGTAGAATTTGAAGATAGGTTGCAAATAGGAAGTACTAAATGCATGAAAAGAAGTATTTTTCACTAGAATTAAGCTATTAATACTAACACCACAATTCTAGAAATAAATACCGATGGAGTGACTTGAAGAGAATCTTATTTAGCTACTTAGTTTTGTAATCTGAAGTACATTGATGCTTTAGTCTTTGTTGTACCCCAGACATACTGAATTAATCATTTTTCTCATCTATTCTCATCACAGGCAATGACTTACTCCTAATCAAATAAAAGTTGATTTTTAAGGAATTATTTCTATAATGTTTCTGACATTATTGCTTATATTTTTCTCTTCCATGTAGTGAAAAATTGCTAACAATTTACACATCAAGCTGATAGGTAGCTATAGCACCTGGCATTAAACTACTTTGATTTTCCGAGATGATACACTAGATGTTTTATATTAACTGAAAAATTAAGATCATAGCCATTAGCCATTAAGAAGCACTTCATATTTCTAAACGTTTACTGGTATAATTTCTGTGCCTTCAAGAAATTATTTCAATAATTTATAATATTCAAAATGCCATGGCCACGTATTGGTGCTTAACTGTAAATTAAAATACTCTTTTGTTTCGATTGCTTAGGTCTTTATTATTATGCTTGGGATTTGAAGCTCCCTACAATCGGGGATTTTTCTTACTCAACAAATATCCTTTCTACCACTCTACCATTCTAATCAAGATATTTTCTCAGTCCCATGAGTACATTATGCTCATTCCCATATTTCTTTTACACATATTGTTTCTCAAAATATAATATCCTCATCTCTTACCACCTTTCTAAATTTTACTATCATTCAAAAGATAATACCTGCATTGTTATTTGATTACTTACAAAGGAAGGAAAATTAGGGCCTCACTCCATACATCCAAAAAGATCAGATATATTAAAAGTGTAAAAATTGAAATATAACACATAAAAAATTACATGTAAATAGTTGAACACAATAAGGTCTAAGTACAAAAACAATGGAAGAAATTATAAAGAAATGATCACTAGATAAAAATCAACTTTTCATACCTTAAAAATAATTATGGAACAACCTGAAATGACAACAATAAATTGAATTTCTATATAAGAAACTGGAAGACACCTTTCTTAGCTTCCTTCCCCAAATACTTCGTTGAACACCTGCAGGCTGTTTATAGACACCAAAGCAAAAATATTGTAGTCAAATAACCATGTTTCCAATAAGGATTTTCTGCTGCTTATTCTTAGGATTTCTGCTTGTTTGACTGCTGAATTCTATTGCCTCCCATCAGGTTATTTTAAATGCGTGGCCTTCATTAATTTGTTCAACACATGCTTTTATCACACCCCAACCAAGGCCAGACTGTGCTAGACACCAGAAACATACACTGGTGGGCAAAACAGATATGGTTCCTTCCATCGCAAAACTTAAGAAGATAAACATTAATCAAGTAATCACACAAACTGCATAAAAAAAAAAAAGTAGAGCACAATGATGACATATAAAAAGGACTTTACCTATTGGGGATATGGAATGTGTATGTATCAAAGATTTCCCTAAAGAATTCATATATATATAAAACAGTAAGCTCTACCTACAGGGGCTGTATGTTAAACATTTTTGTACCTTTCTGCATCTCACAGTAAGTTCTTCAGTATTTGTCAAATGATTTATTCCCATTAAAATCTGAGATTATCTTTATTAACTAGCCTTCTTTTTTAATGGTGTGCCTGAAGTCTGCTTTAGGATGACTGATTTTTTTCAGATAGTTTAGAAAGATACTTTTATTCTTCTAAGATTAAACAACTTCAATCTTACCTAGATTATAAGGTGATTTCATGATTAATATTGTTCAACTTAATAAATACTACCTGGACATCAAAATAACATATTTCTTTAAAAATTACCCATGTAATTTATGTACTAAAATAATGTAAAGAATTATTAAAAATTGTTTCACTAACGGTACACATAGGTTATACAAAAATAAAATGTTTTTTAAAAGCACTTATTTTCACACTGTATATCCTGGAAGTTTATTTATCACTAATTCGCAAATATCTTTGCATTGCTTGGAAATACTTAGTGAGGCAACTTCATCGTCTTTGTCAAAGTGATCTGGTGCACTGCTGTCCAGGACATGAAGTTCCAGGTCCGACAAATTAGATGGCAGATAAGAACTCACTTGAGATGTCCGAGGAGACTGGCTTTTTTCTGAAGACTTGCAACCAGTTCCTGTTTTAAGTCTAGTAGGGGTGTCCTGACCCCTCTTTAGAACTTTAGTATTATGCATACTGTTTCGATCTATCTGGTTTTCTTTCTCCTCAGTCCAATGTGATAAAGATAAATCACTGGTAGAGATACTAGACGCTTCCTCCAAACTTTTATCTTTAATCTTTGAAATATGAGATGTTTTATATGAGTATACTGGTGACCCAGCTGAAAAAGGCGGGCTAAGAACAGAACTCTTTTCACTGCTGTTTTTTCTTGTGGACAGTATTGCTTCACTAGATTTACTTGTATATTGATTATGTTTTGGATTTTCTGACTCGGGACTGCTATCTTGAGTTTGTAAAATTCTGCTAGTGTCCTCGGAGGTAGAGAAATCTTCAGAAGAGCAAGGGCTGGTGAAGTCATAGGAATACTTCAGTTCTGAGATGCTTTCAGAGCAACTATTTTTACATGGTTTCTCTTCACTGATATCCTCATTAAGAATGTCATCATCCGTGGTTTTGACCTGTTTATCTTCCATTTCTTTATCTACTACAATTCTGTCAACAACTGCAACTTGTTGGAAAACACATGGACTTTGGACTTTCATTTCCACTTTTCCTTCCAAAATACTTGCGTGCATAAACCCTTGTGGGACGGTGGAATTTGCAGGCCTCACAATTTCTTCCAATAAACCATTATCTGTTCTATGTTCATCACAATCTACAGTTTTTTCAGTTGCACATTTCAGTTTAGTTTCTTTAGTTGTGCTAGGGTCATCAAAAACTCCACTGATTTGCTTTGAGGTATCGCTGTTTTCAGCAGAAGACGCATCTAATCCCAAACACTCGTTGTTTGGCAGTTGGCGTGGCTTCTGATGTTGTTCTGCAAAGCTTAATCCTTTAACTTTGGATGATGGAATTCTGAGTTTTGCACTCAACATTTGTGCTTGCATTTTTCTATACTGCTCTCTTCTTTCATGTACTACCAACATATCAGGATTTGTCTGCTTTAAACGTAGTTTAAGTGTATTTGTTAAACCGTAAAGCAGCTTCCCCCTTGGGATTCTTCTGGGGGGGTCACCACTGTTCTTTTCAAAATGTTTACCTTTTTTGAGATTTTCGACTTGGTTCTTTTTAAACTGAAGATTCACGGACTTTTCATTCCCCCCCACAGGAAGCTTATCCTTAGATTCAGATTTACATGTGCATTTGGCAGAAGATTCTGGTGACTTCTTATCCTCAGTTCTATATAACCAGGCTAAGTGAGGATGTATTTGAGTAGGGCTTGCCACAGGTTGGTTATATAACACGGACAACTCAACCAACAAGGCATTTAACAAAGGCAGCTGCCTTATTGTATTAATTCTATTTTGTTCAGTTTGAGCATGATCTGTAGTTTGGTCACGTGCTCCCGCATCCTGAACATGCGGAGGATTTATGGGCACTGGAGGATTTTCATGTGTCCCAGAATTAGTCCGTTTCAGAGAATCAGTATGTTTTGGGGCAGTTGCACGGTTTTCCTCCAGACAAATACCATCTGATTCCTCAGGTACATTTATCTGAGGCTTAATGGTGATTGTACCCTGTACAGGGGGCATCTTTTCCTGGGCCAAATGAGTGTAATACAGAGGAGGGGGGCAAAATGTGTTAGTTTCGATGTCTAACTCTGTGACTTCCTGATCTGGGGGGCTAAGGCTCCTCACACCACTAGAATTTGAACAAACAGAGCTGGTTTTGCCAGGCTTCACAGAAACCGTGTCACCAGAGTTGGTCTTACTATGGAAAGCTCCTTCCTCCAAACCCTTCTGTGCTTTGGGGATTTTTAAACCCATGAGAAAACTATCAGCATGTCTTGTTCTTGGCTCTGAGCGTGGTTGCTGTTTTTCCTGCGGGGTCTGGGAACCGATCTCTCCGCGCTCCACCCCATCTCCCGTGGAAGCGACTGGCCTCTCAAGATGCCCCAACAAGCTGCTTCCCAAATCGGTTAAGCGGTAGCCCAGGGCAATGTCCCCAATCCGCTCCCCAACTTGGTTATGCAGAGGAAAACTCCCTCGATGGCCGTGGGAGCAGCCGGGGGCGGCCTGCCCCAGGACCTTGTGGGCGGCGGCAGCCAGAGAGATGCTGCAGGCACCGAGGAGCTGCGGGGTGGGCGTGGGACGCCCGGGGGGCAGCTGCAGCAGCAAGGTGTAAAGCGGGGTCCGAAGGAGCTGGCGGCGCAGGGTGGCGGGGTGCAGGCGGAAGAGGCAGGACTTGCCGCGACCGAAGCTGACCAGGCCGGGTCGGGGCTCCGGGGCTGGGGAGCCGGGGCCTTCCGGAGGATAAACCAGCAGCGTGGGGAAGTCCAGCAGGCGGAAGGCCACGGCGGGGCACAAGTCGCGCGATGGCCGTGGCGGGGATGCCGCCTCCTCCTCCTCTTCGGCCTCCTCTTGCTCCTCCTCCACCGCGACCACGGGCGGCGGCGGCAGCAGCCCGGCTTCTAGACGCACGCAGTCGACGAGCAGCTCCAACGAGAAGAGCCGCTCGGACAAGGGCGCCGCCATTGCTGTTGCCCCGGGAGACGCGGCCGCTCGCCCGGGGAGGGCGGAGCCGAAGTTTGGTTCTCGCGAGAGACAGGGAGCCCACAGCGCTCGTGCCTGCGTTCTCGCGAGACTTAAGCCCCGTACCCTCCCTCTGCCCCGCGCGGGTCTAAACTGCGGCCGCTCTGGGACCTTTCGCTGCTCGACTGACTTTTGCTTTCCAGGTTTCAGTGTTAACACAATTACGTGTAATACCGAAGCATGGTAATGTGGTGGCAAGAAATCAGACTTTTTTTTTCTTTGTTTTGGCAGCGTTTTTACCCGTGCCGATCCCCTGCAGTTTTGAGGTTAAGTCCAGTCCGAGGAAAACGGAAGGTCAAAGCGGACTCCCCTTGCGGAGCCGAGGGAGGCAGCGAGCAGTTAACTCTCGGGGGCTTTCTGGCTGCCGCCCACCCAAACGACCCGGACGCTGCTCGGAATCGGCGCGCAGCCTCTGTCCGGGTAAATTATGGAACACGGCGGCTGTGGTCCCACTTCCATTGAGCAGCCCCCGGTGTGGGATTAACGTTAACGACCCCGTGTAACGAAACGGGTACATATGCAAGTGCACACACAGCTGGGGGAGGGGGATCTGGGGGCGCTCTTGCAGGTGTTCCAGCACACACCGCTCTCCGCAAGTGGCCCGCGGATTGGAACGAAGGCTGAGGACAGGAGAGCTTCGAGCGACGTGTAAGGACTGTGTTCTGCATAAGCTGCTCCGACGGAGGACGTGTGCGCGTATCAAGTGTTCAGACACGTAGTTACACAAATAAAAAGGACGGATTCTTCTAAGAAGACACTGAATTCAGGGCACCCTACTGGGAGGCGGTCCCAGGGGGGCAGATGAGAGATGACGGTGGCTTGAACTTGGTCAGGGTCAGTGGAGAGGAGAAAGAGGTGACAGAAGAGGCATTTGTGAGAGGAGAATTTAGAATTTGGTGACTAGGAGTGGGAAGTTATGGGTAAAAAAAATTTTCTGCTCCTGAAGGAGAAAAAATGCATAGATTTGATTTTTTTTAAGTTCTTCGGATTTTTGGGATTGTAGAGTTTGAGGTTCCTGCCAGACATGATGTGAATATGTTTAATTTTAGACAGCTTTATAATTTATAGTTAAATTACATTACATCAAAGCTCGGAAGAACATTGTGAAGCTCGAGGGAAATTCAGAATTGGAGGGATTTGATGCTTTAGTGTGAAGACTGAGGGAGGTTTCATTGCAGTATATAAATAGAATATACTACTCTTGGCCTTAAGAATCGTACTAGCTACTTGCAGAGGAAACGTTTATCAAGTGCCATGCTTCATGGATGGATGACACAGAGCAGTAGAAAGCAATATATTCACAAGTGGAAAGCAATGAGGTTGAGTCCATATGTGCATCCAGTAAATCATTTAGGTAGGGTTAATAATGTGGAATATTAGCACTTGTGTGTCTCCTGCATATACATACAGGGAAACCTTCTTCTATAAGGACATTGCTTCCGGAATTTGTTAAGTGTCTACAGAGGGAATATATTCCTTGCCCAGATACTCTATATGATTTGTATTCCAGTATATGAATAATATTTTATAACTTTAAATAGTGCTAAAATTAACAAGTAAAAGTTTTGCTATGAAAATTAAAAAGTTTCAGTGTCCATAGGCCATACATGGAGAAATAGCAGAGTGCCATGGCCGAGGGCTCAAATTCTGTAGGCAAACGACCTGTCTCAAATCCTGGCTCTTTGACCATATACTAGTTTCTCAACAAATTGTGAATCATTTTCCTCATCCAAAAAAATGAGGTATTTATAGTATCTTACCTTATAAAAATAATATTAATATCATATAATATTAGTATTATAGTAATAGACATAGTATACTATATTTATACTATGTAATGTAGTATACTATATTTATATAGCCTGGCAACTTGCTAAAATAAATACCATTTTACTTATTACTTACCATATAGCAGACTTTTTAGTTTTAAAGCACTAAGCTATGAGTTAGAGTAAATAGCTTATCTGACATGGGCCTATTGTTCTCAATCTGTAAAATTTTATATGCACTGTACTTTACCTTTCATGTGTTAGCCAACTTTTTTTGTTACAGGAGAAGGCAGGATGAAGAAAGAAACTATGGATTAATGCACGTTAACACTTTAAGATAAAAATCTGCTATGCAATGTTAAGGAGTTTGAAGTTTACTGTGGGGGTGGCATGAATTAAGATGTTGGCAATGGCGTGGAGAGAAAACACGCTCAAGAAATAGGAGAGAGATTTAATGGGACTGGCTGGTTGGGTGTGAGGTGTGCGGGAACAGTAGGTGAAACACAGGTTTCTACTTTTAGGCAATTAGATTGATGGGTCAGATACAGAGAAGCAGGATTTTTTGTAATTGCTGTTAAACAAGGAACTGGGAGAAGCCAGAAGAGAAAACTATGAATCGCATTGTCTGATATGTTGAGTGTGATGTACTTATTGTCCATCCAGGTGGAAGGTAGAAGTTAAATATACGAATCTGAAACCTTGAGAGATCTAGGCTGGAAGTACATGTTTACAAGACACCAAGATGGAGATGGTAACCTAATTTCTTCACAGAAGGCATAAATAATAAATAAATATGGCACTGAGACTTTTTTTCTTTTTTATGTGAGTTATCTCAGGACTCTGCAGACTGTAGGAATTTTGGCTTGATTTCTAAGGAATTTGGATGAGATACGATGCTGACATCCTTTTCTGGGGCAATAACTTTAGGGTGAAGAGAGACAAAGTCGGAATCATTAACTAAGGGAAGGCATGATGAGACTAATAATTTTGAGAGGAAACAGTCCCTGGATTAATGAAACCGATTGAACTGTGAGTCTGGCTCTCTAAAGTACATTGTATCGTAAGGGCTATAGACCCAAGGGATGGATCCCACAGACGGGATGGTTTAGCAGGAATTGTAACAAAATAGCAGTAGTAGAATTAAGAGCAGCATCAAATTTTGGGTGGCTGGTCTACTTTGGCACAGAAATGCGAACATGTGGGAAAACGTCAGCTCCTGCAGGAGCATGGTGCGGCTGGCAGAAAACCACTTAGATGTCATGGCTCCAACCTAGTTTACTCAGCTTCAGAAAATGGAAGTTAGCTAAGGTGCTACTGAAGGAAGTAAAATGTATATATAATGAATTTATATGGGCCAAACAAATCCCACTTAGGAGGAATCTGTAACTCAGGGACCATGAAAATGCCCAAGACTTACTCTAGAAATACCAAATACTAATTCCAAGCCCCATTAGTAAAGGCATTTTGCTGCCTGCAGACTTCTGGGTTAGCTCGAAAATCAGATTTAACCACCTGTAATGGAAGTGGGCTAAGAGGACTGAAGATGTTTGCCAGAAGGAAGGTCTAAGGCTGAGTAATGAGAGAGCCTACATGGAGCTAACTAGAGGAAAATGAAATCCAATAGTCTTTGTTTAAGAATGACTTTACACAGTGCTTCTTTTCCCCCATTTAAAAGAATACAATCTACAAAAGGCTTAGAACTAACCTTGGGCTTATGGGGAAAAAATTGAAGCTTTCCCACTAAGATCAGGAACAAAGCGAGGGTGTCCCCTTCTACCACTGCTTTTCAACATTGAACTGGAATTCCTAGCAATAAGACAATAAGAAAAGAAAGGGAAAGGAATATAAGGTATATCGACTGGCAAGGAAGAAATAAAATTGTCTTTGCTTGCAGATGACATGGTCATCTATGCAGAAAATCCAGAAGAACTGCCAAAGTCTTGGAGCTAATAAGTGATGATAGTAACATTGCAGGTTATCAAGTTAATATACTCAAGCCAATAATTTCTCCGTATACCATCAATGGATTTGAAATTTGGAATTTGAAATAAAAAACGTAATACCATTTATTTTGGTACCTCCCCCAAATGAAATATTTAGGTACAAATTTAACAAAATATGTGTAAGATCTAAAATCTTGAGTGTCCCACAGGGCTAATAAGGTCAAAACTAGCAGAAAATTTAAAGCTTGTTTTTCTGAGGACTGTTTCTCCCTAATCAGCTATTGTATATCCTCTGACCCCACTGACAAATCCACTAGCTATCTCTGCAGAAGCCTGGACTCAGTGTCAACTGATAAGGCCCCAGCTTATGAACAGGCAAGACCGTGCATTCCTTACCCGAGCTAACAAGTCCAAGACCCCATCCAGCTTACACCAGTTCTCAGAGCATGCCCCATCTTGTCCTAAGATAACTTCCTGACATCAGGGGTTGAATTTTGCCTTCTTCTGGTGTGAAGTCTCCACCCCAAAGTGAACCAGGGTGCATGTTCCGTATATGTTACATGCTCCATCTTTCTTCATGAAGAGTTATGTTTTCCCGCCCATTTCATCAATATGTATATAGTCTCAACCTTGTTCTCTCTGCCTTCAGAGCGGTGAGTTTGAGACTCATTTGGCTGCCTCTCTTTCCTTGCTGCCCACCCAATGTCTCAGTGATTGTATTTGCTGTTCTGTTATAGAACTATACTGAGGAAAACTGGAAAACTCTGACAAGATCAGAGAAAAACTAAATAAATGGAGAAATAGTCATGTCTATGTCATGAGAAAAAAGTCATGTCTATGGGCAGGAAGACTCAATATTGTCAAGATGTCCATTATTCCCGACTTGACTATAGAGTCAATGCAGAGCCAATCCAAATCCCAGCAAGTGACTTTTGTGGTTATCAACAAACTGGTTCAGAACTCTAGACTGAGAGGCAAAAGGCCCAAAATAGCCAACAGAGTATTGATGAGCAGAGTTGGGAAACTGACATTACCATCTTCAAGTCTTACTATAAAGTAAATAAGACTTTATTTACCCTATAGTAAATAAGACAGTGTGGCATTTGTGAAAGCACAGACAAATAAATCAATGGAACAGAAGAAAGCCCAGCAATAGACCCCTGTAACTATCATCAGCTGATTTTTGACAAAGGAGCAAAGGTAATAGAAAAAAAAGCAAAGGCAGTCTATTCAACAAATGCTGCTCGAGCAGCTGGACACCCACACTGAAAAAAAAAAAAATCACAACTTTCACAAAAATTAATTCAAAATGGATCACAGTCTTAAATGCAAGACATAAAACTCCTCGAAGATAACATAGGAGAAAATCTAGATGACCTTGGGTTTAATAATCACTTTTTAGATACAACTCCAAGTGCATGATCTGTGAAAGAAACAATAAGCTAGATTTTGTTAAAAATGTTTTGCTCTGCGAAAGACACTGTTAAGAGAATGAAAAGAAAAGCCAAACGCTGGGAGAAAATATTTTCAGAAGACATATTTGATGAAGACCTGTTCCTCAAAATACGTGAAGAATACTTAAAGTGCAACAATAAGAAAACAAGCGACCCAAATTTTGGCCCCCTAAAATGGGCCAAAGACCTGAAAAGACACCTCACCAAAGATGATATGTGAATGGAGAAGAAGCATGTAAAAGGATGCTCCAGGGGCGCCTGGGTGACTCAGTGGGTTAAAGCCTCTGCCTTTGGCTCAGGTCATGATCTCAGGGTCCTGGGATCGAGCCCCGCATCGGGCTCTCTGCTCAGCAGGGAGCCTGCTTCCTCCTCTCTCTCTCTCTGCCTGCCTCTCTGCCTACTTGTGATCTCTCTCTCTGTCAAATAAATAAAATCTTAAAATAATAATAAAAATTAAGAAAAAACTTTAAAAAGGATGTTCCAAAACCTATTATCATCAAGAAGATGCAAATGAAAGCAACAGAGTGATACCATACACGTCTATCAGAATGACCCAGATCCACAAAACTGACCAAATGCTGATGAGGGTGTGAGTAGTAGGACTCTCATTCATTGCAGTGGGAATGCAAAATGGTACCACCACTTGGGAAGACAGTTTATCAATATCTTAAAAAATGTAAACTTACTATATGATCCAGCAATCACTGTCCTTGGTATTTATTTACCCAAAAGAATTGAAAATGTAACAGCTACACAGAAGCCTGCTCATAGATGCTTATAGCAGATTTTTCATCATTGCCCAGTGACAGTCAAGCAACCAAGATGTCTTTTGGTAGGTGAGCAGAAAATTAACTGTGGTACTTCCAAACAATAGTACGTTATTCAGTGCTAAAAATAAAAAAAAAATAAAATAAAAAGTGGGCTATGAAATCGTGAAAAGACATGGAGGAAAATTACCTTGATATATTCTGTTAGTGGTCAAGATGACTTGGTTTTAATCCTCAGAATGTGTGCAAGGTTTGAATGTGGATCTCTTTTTCTTTCTTTCTGG
Source organism: Lontra canadensis (assembly GCF_010015895.1). Lineage (NCBI taxonomy): Eukaryota > Metazoa > Chordata > Mammalia > Carnivora > Mustelidae > Lontra > Lontra canadensis. Next base: position 1,981,172 of record NW_022631114.1, read on the forward strand.
TCTTTTCATTCCCTTCCCCTCCTAAGTTTCTGGATAGGGGAATCGTAGCTTTTTCTATTATGTTGTCTGTCGTTAAATCCAGGACAGGGTTAGGATCAGAACCATGAATTCCACTTTGCATGTCACAGACATGAAATAGCTGTTTGTAAATAGTGCAGATAATCTAAAGAAACTGTGAATTTGTCCCAAGGCTCTGCACTGCATCTTCAATTTTTATTTTAAACTTGCAAGAACTTGATACTGGAAATCCCTTCACTTAAGCTGGCCAAAGAGAAAGACTGAGGGGTGGGTGGGAGGAAAGGCAGTGCATGGGGGTTGGAGTGTAAGTAAGCAAAGGTACTACTAGTGATTAAAGGGGAAGAGGGACCTAAAAGACCAATTGGATAAATCTCTTCCAGAAAGAAATTAAGGGAAATCACGCAGCATCTTAATGCTTTGAAGACATGAGTTCATTAATAAGCTCAGTGTTGCAGAAGATTGATAGAGTGGTTTAGTGAGAGCTCTGTGACGGTCCTTGGCAGTTAGAAACTTGGCCTAGAGGAATCAACATAGGCTTTGAAGTCTAGGGGTCCTGATTCCGATAGCAGCTTCTTCATTTCATAGCTGTATAACTCTGGGACAAGTTCACCAACTCTGGGAAGTTTGCACCCAGAATTTCTCGTAGATTCTCAACTGTGGCATGCATGTTCAAATGCAGATTCGGGCCCAGACAATTCTGATGCACGTGTGTCTGCAGAAGCATCTGAGCGATAACAGTTCAATTCCTGAATCGTTCTTTCTTTCTCCTTCACATAAACACTGCTAGTTCTTTTGGCCTCGACCACATTGTCAGGACAAAGGTAAGTAGCTGTTTCATTGAATGGAATTAATTTTATTTTTTTAAAGGATTTTATTTATTTATTTGACAGAGAGAGACAGTGAGAGAAGGAACACAAGCAGGGGGAGTGGGAGAGGAGAAGCAGGCTCCCCACTGAGCAGGGAGCCCGATGTGGGGCTCGATCCCAGGACCCCGGAATCATGACCTGAGCCGAAGGCAGACGCTTCATGACTGAGCCACCCAGAGGCCCCGGGAATTAGGTTTTAAATTGGATTTTTTTTTTTTAAACGACAACCCATATAATTTAGATTCTTGAAAAAAAAAAATAGCCAGCTGTTGTTTTTATAATTAGTAAGATGCCTATCTGTTGAAATCTGGGAAATAAACCAAATCTTGGTAACTTCACCAAGCAAACCAGTCCCTCAGGAGGCTCTGAGCATAGCTGGAGCTAGGTGCGCACTGAAGTAACCCCCTGGGTAATTCCAGTTCTGTAGTGCCTTATCTGTGCTTGCCACTGGTCCTTTATACATTCTCTTTCTGTGGTCCTCAGAGCAATCCCATGAAATTACCAATATGCTTATAATGAAACCAACTTGGAGAAGTTAAAAAAATGCAGACACATAGGAATTTACACAGCCACTAAGTGACGAAGCTGGCATTAAAATTAAAATTCAGTTCTGTCTGGTTAAAAAAAAAATACCCAACTTACGTTTATCCCAATAAATTCCCTTAGCTTTCTCGTCTATGCCAAGGAGAGTATTAATATGTAGGAAATGGACACTATCCAACTTAAAAATGTATTTTGGGGTAGAGAGGAACAGAAATAAGAGGCAAATGTAGAATGTCGTATGTTTCATGAGAAAACTGACCCAGTTTGAATAAGTCAAGGACGCGGAGAAAGGGGCAGGAGATATGGGGCTGCTCCAATTAAGAGTCTTAAGAGACTTAACCACCAAATGTCAAGTGTGGGCCTTCTTTGGTTTCTTAAACCATCTAAAACCAAGGCCTGTTGGAGACTAGATATAATGTGATTATAAACTGGCACTAGGTGATACAAAAGAATTATTGTTAACGTTAAGTGTGTTAATTTCATTAAGATTATTTAAGAAAATGTTTGCACTTGTAAGAGATTCCAAATGAGGGTCTAGTATTGCAGGTGAACAGGGGAGACCCCTGGGCTCTGAGGCGGCCACACAGCCTATCCATGGGATGTCACTGGAGGCTCCTGGTCTCAATGCAAGAAAGAATTCAAGGATGGACCAGACACTGGGTTAAGCAGAGCAAGTAGGAAAGTTTATTAAAGTGAGAGTGCACTCTCCAGATGTGAGAGCAGGTGAGCTCCAGGAGAGCTGCATGCCCCACGGTTTGGGTCTCTATCTCTTATTGGTAGTGATTAACTAGGGGTGGGGAGGTGATATTTCTTACTTGGGCAAGTGATTTCTTTGGGAGCAGGGTTTCATGTCTTTTCTCCATTACTTGGTCAGGATCTCTGGCCTTATTTGTCTTGGCCCCGTCTGGTTTGATCCGGCATCTTGGGGCTTTGTCTTTGGACTGCTGCCAGGACAGGTGTCTAGCTTTCCTGGTAGCTAGCTGTGATGCCCCCTTTGCTGGCCTCCAGCCATCCTGTTAAAGCTGCGCTAGCTGCCCACTCTAACAGTAGGGATGGAATGGCATTGCTTAGTATGCTTATAAATGCCTCCCAATTAAAAACAAATTTTTGGAGTAGGTAAAGCAAATGCGGTGAAATCTTGATAATTATTGAATCTGTGTGATAGGTACAGGCAAATTCACTATGTTTTCTTCTATTCTTTTGTATGTTTGGACCTTTTTGCAATAAAAAAGATTAGAGGGTTTTGCTTCACAAGTTTCTTACCAGATCAGCTGCCAAAGACAATGAACTTCTAACAGTCTATTCCCAGGAATATCAGTACTGTGGAAACTAACCATGATGTATAATAATGTTTTCTGGGGAAAATTTCCTTTCTTTGCTTGAGTTGTGAGTCTCTGGACTACCCAGAATTAAGTTTCGATGGCTGTCCCAGCTAGCCACTTAAAATAAAGGGTATTTTAAGTAGGTTATGTATAAATAGCATTGCCTTCTATTTATAAAGCTTAAAGGCCAAGCATATTTGGAATTCCTTCTGACCTTGCCTGTTTCTCAATGCCAGCTGCTTAAAGAGGTAGAGAGGTGAGCCTCAGCTACAAGAACCTTGCTCTGCCCCTCTCCTTTTGTATATATATATATTATGTTTAACTTTATTTCCCTAAGTTCCCACTTAGGGAACAGGCTAATTCTAGGGTATTATTATATTGTTATTCTAGGGTAACAGGCACAATATACATCTAAACGTTTATTTTTCCCTCAGTATGCATGTGATTATCATGTCTCAAACTGGAATTTCAAAAGGGAAATTCGGCTCCTATAGGCACCATCTATATCCTATCATGTCAAGTACACAATGACATTTACAAATTTTAGGTAACAATGAATAACATGAAATAATTCACTCCTTAGCAGCACAGGAACCTCTGAGACCAGATCCCAAGCACCTTTTTCACCTTTCTTTTCTGGCATCAAACTGTTTTCTCCTATACATAGTTCCCTATTCTCAGTGCCAGATCTATGGGGTGATTAGTTCTCTGCTTAGAATAATTTTCCTCCACTTCTCCACGGGCCTCAAACTTGATCTCTCTTTAAAGCCTAACTTAGGGGCCCCTGGGTGGCTCAATGGGTTAAAGCCTCTGCTTTCAACTCAGGTCATGATCCCAGGGTCCTGGGATTGAGCCCCACATCGGACTCTCTGCTCAGCAGGGAGCCTGCTTCCCCCTCTCTCTCTGACTGTCTCTCTGTCTACTTGTGATCTCTCTCTCTGTCAAATAAATAAATAATAAAATCTTTAAAAAAAAAAAAAAAAAGCCTAACTTAAACACTGCGCCCTTTTTTGAAATTCTTTCTGGAAATCCTGCCCAGAAGTGGTCTTTCTTTGCCCACAGCACTAAATCTCTCTTGCACACAGTTTTTCTGTCTTGTATTATCATTCTTACACACATATGTCATTATCCCTAGTTCTCATAAGCTCCTTGACAGTGCTATTTCTTCAGGTAATGCCGTACCTTGTTTCTAAATAGAGGATTTGTATATATTTGACGTATTAATAAATGAAGAATGTAATCCTTTATGTGATGATTGCGTAGAACACAAAGCTTGCAAAACAGCCTGAGCTAAAAATTTGCAAAGCAAATTGTTAAAGGAAAGCTCTGACCCCTCCCAATTTCTAGTGTTTTTCTCTGTGTGGAATGGTGTTTTACAGAAACCAAGGAGAACCTCATAATGTGCTGGCCTTTTCAAAGAGACCCTCCTGGGTTCAATTTGCCTTGGGTTTTGAAGTTATGGTTGACTAAATCCAAGGCCTTAGGTAGTTAGATTAAAGAAAACAGGATTAAGTGCTCTTTTCTGCACACCAATTTGATGATATTCCGGCTTCTCTGCAGCCCGCCTTTCTGTGGAGGCACTGGGCGTGAACATTCTCTGAATACTGCTCAGGGTCCAGCAGTAGGCAGGAGGGCCAGGAACCCTGCTGAAGCCACAGCTGAGCCTGTAAATGATACCATGTAATCGTGAGCTGTGCCTTCTTTTAAACGATTATTCTTAATGTATGCAACCTCTGAAGGCAACTGTAATCCAGCCCAGCTAAAAATAGACTGTTCATTTAGCATGGATTCTCTTAAATCATTCCCTCTGCCCGTTGAAATGTCGCTCTGCTCTTTTGTTTCTCAAGTTCCCACCTGCCAAGCCTGGCATGCCGCGGCAAGACGACTTGCCATAAATAGAATCCATTATATAGGGGTGGCTACTCAACTCACATTTCCCTGGGCCCCACATTCAGGGGCTATGGTAACTCTTAACACACATTAGGATGGCTGCTGTCAAGGAAAGAAAAATAATCCATGTTGACCAGGATATGGAGAAATTGGAATCTTGTGCCCAGTGGGTGGGAATATAAAATGGGACTGTTGCTGTGGCAAAGTGTATGGCGGTGTTAGGGACTGAACTGTGTCCCCCCTCAAGTTCCCTCAAAGTGATTGCTTGGAGATGGGGCTTCAAGGAGGTAATTAAGGGGTGTTAAGTGAGGTTATTAGAGTAGTGCCCAAATCCAATCAGACCGGTGCCCTTATAAGAAGAAAATTAGACACAAGGAGTGCGCGTGCACAGAGAAAAGGCCACACAAGGACACTGTGAGAAGGCAGCTATCTGTGAGCCAGAGAACTCTCACAGAAACCAGACCTGCCTTCCTGGACTTCCAGCCTCCCAAACTGTGAGAAAATAAATTTCTGTTGTTCAAGCTGCCCAGACCATGGTATATTGTCATGGCAATGTGAGTTGACTAATACAGGTGATGCCTCCAAAAGATGAAAAATAGAACTACCTTCATGATTTTGCTATCCCACTCCTGGGCATATATCCAAAAGAATTGAAAGCTGGGTCTGGAAAAGATATTTGCACACCCGTGTTCATAGGAGCACTAATCACAGGATCCAAGAGGTAGAAGCAGCCCAAGTGTCCAGCAACACATGAGTGGATAAACAGAATGTGGCATAGCTAATGGAGTATTACTCAGCCTTAAAAAGGAATGGAATTCTGGCTTGTCTGCAACATGGATGGACCTTGAAGACCTTGGGCTAACTGAAATAAGCCAGTCACAAAAGAACAAATACTGTAGGAGTCAACTGATATGAGATATCTAAAGTAGTCAAGTTCATGGGGAAAAAACCCCAGTGTGGTGGCTGCCCAGTGCAAGGAGAGGGGAAAAAGAGAATTGTTGTTTAAAGCATGTAGAGTTTCCATTTTGAAAGATAAAAACATTCTGGAGATTTGTTTCATGACAATGTGAAAATACTTAACACCACTGAACCGCACACTACAAAAATGGTTGATGGTCAAGGAATGTATTTTTTCCAATAAAATAAGGTAATTTTTAAAAAATTACACTAAAAACATCTTAAAGAGGTGGGGTATGGTCAGAGGAAGGGAAGATGAATAGTGGAAGAGTCTAGCGGTGTGGGCTGTGGTGAAGCTTCTACGTCCCTGAACAAATCTGATTAGTCATGTGAGCAAGAGGCTTTCAAACACATCCAGTGAGTGTCTCTCACCAGCATCCCAGCTGGAAATAGAGTTGTAACTGGTAGGCTGGTGATTCCTTGGTACTTATTCCAGGAAACATGTCACAACGCAAGTCACACGAGCCCTCCTCTCCCATCCCGTGTCCTCATATAGCATGCAGAGTCCTATTATGAGCTGCATCTGCCGGGACCACACTCCACCTGCACCCACTTTCCTGCTGCCTCCATTTCTCCCCTTCACTTGGCCCACCAAGCCCCGTAGATTTTTTCAAGTTAACTAACAATTGTTGGGCCTTTACGGATGATGACTTGCCATCTCTCGCATGACAAGCAAAATATACTACTTTAAAAATGGCTTCCATCTTGGTTTTGGCTCAGGTCAGGATCTCAGGGTCTCAAGATCAAGAACAATAGTTCTTTTCTTCTTTCTTCTTTGTACACAGGCAGGTTGGACCCTGAATAACAGAACACTTGGATCGAAGGGTACTTGTGTGTTAAGTTCTGATGCATCCTCTAAAATTCTTATCCAGAAGGATCCTATCAGTTGTTGCTAGTGTTGTAAATTAAAAAAAATCTCATTTGTTTTAAATTTGTGTTTTTCTGATTACTAGTGAAATTCACATCTTGTGGTATAAAATTATTGTCTCTTGGTATCTTTGACTATCTATAAATTGTTTTCTTTTCTCTATTAATTTATGGGAGTTTTTATAAATATATATTTTTATGTGTATATATATGTATAAACATATTTGTCATATTTCTAGTTTGGATTCTACTTTAACTTACTTTGTAGTAAACATTTATGGACAGCTGTTCTTAATAATAATATAGTCACATTAATCATTTTTGTATATTATTAGTGATTTTTGTGTCTTGTACGATAAATCTCTCCTCTAATGTCATAGACATCTTGTTTTATATTTTATTTTAAAATGTTTTAAGTTTTGCCTTTTACATATTTCTCATATGTCTAAAAGTGGTTTTTTTCTTTTATGTTAGATATGGATCCAATTTTATTATTTCCTCATAAACAGTTGTTCTAGTGTTTTTTATTTAAAAGTCCATCCTTCCCCCAGTAAGCTGCACTGCTGTCTCCATCATAGATCATTTTAATGTACACAAAGTTCTGTTTATGAATTTTTACTGTTTCATTTTTTGTCTCTCCTTGGTCTTAATTATTATAACTTCCTAAAAAACTTGTTTGCATGAGTAAAAATTCCTGTTTCATTCTCCTTGTTAACAATGGCTTCTCTAATCTTGGGCTTTTCCTCTTGAATACATAGTGTTGAGTTGGTTTAAATTTCTGAAAAAACATTATTGAGATTTTTATTGGAATCTCTCCATCAATTTGGAAAGAAATAATGACATCTCAATATATCATCTGCCCATTTATTTAGGCTTTCTTTAGTGTCTCAATAATTCTCTACAAACATCTTTCACAGATTTTTAGATTTATATCTAAGTATCCTATTTATTTGCTTTGTTGTAAATGATACCTTTTAATAAGCTTTTGTAGAGAAGTACAATTGATTTTATATCCAGCCACCTTGCTAAACTCTCTTAATTCTTTTTTCTCTCACTCTTATGAATTCTAATATTTATTTTTACTTGTTATGTATAAAATAATAGCATCTATGAAAACTGATACTTTTTTCTTCCTTTCCAAACCCTACACTTTTTACTTTTTCTTATCTTACTACACTCATTAGGACCTCCAATGAAATGTTGAATAAGTGGGTAATTATAGGTATATAATAACACTTCTTAAGAGATCATAGTCTTTTTAAGAAGCTGAAGATAATTCCATCCTGTTTCTCCACTGTAAGAAGAATAGTATTACAATTCCACAAATGCACGTGGGATCCCCCCTTCTATCACCTCTCAGTTCTCTTAACCTAGAATATTATTTTTCCAAAGGCTGTAAGTTACAGAATCCTTTAGGGGACAAGTAGACTTGTCCTGCCTGGGGCTTGAGGTACATGCAACAGATTTCCTGAAATCATAGGAGAGCCAAATAGATATTACGTTTTCTTAACTTCCCTATAGAATTTTTTTTTTTTTTTTGAGGAGTAAAAATGAAGATAAGTGTTTTACCATAGAAAGCCAGGACAAATAATCCTCCAGGCATGGAAAATTGTTTGGCAGAGTGATGTTTAAGAGTCGAAGGTTGTAATTTCTACTTGTGGGTCTGTCCCAGGTTTGCCTGGAGGCCATCCTGACTCTTGAATCTTCAGCTTTTTGGAATATACACTGGACATAATTTACAAGATCATTTTGCTTCTCAAAGACAGTATGAAAACCAACGACCTAAAATTCAGAAAGGATTTAAATTCCCTGAGAAGGTGACTATGGGAAAAACATTAGTGATCATTAGTGATTATTATGATGACAGTTATAATGTTATATAATTCTGTGAATGCAATGCCATAGTCTCATGGGTACTTACTAAATATTAACTGAATGAATTAATGAACAAATAAAAGATTCATAGTTAAAAATAATCTTAAAAATCACCTTATTGTTTTTGAGATACAGAATGATTACATTTTTATTATTTTTAAAGTGGATATTCTTTCACACAATCTATTTAGCAAAATTTCTAAAATACTGTGCAATTGTATTGTATATCTTTGGACCCTACCATGAGCTGTGCTAATAATGACCATTCTCCCATTTTTAGAAGTCTAATTTATGGTACCTAAGTAATAGTCAATACCCCAAGAGAACAACACTGGGTTTTGTAATCAGAGTTCCTTGGCCACCCATTGGCAACAGAGAGAGGTCCGGCACCAGTTAAGGGAGAAATGTGTGACATTGGAGAAGCCATGGCAAGATTAGCTAGCTAGTATTCCCCAAGCATATTATATTTGGAAACTGTTATTTATCATGTGGGAAAATGTAATGCATCCCCATGTGATAGCAGTTGTTTTCTTTTTTTGCTTGAGAGGCCCTATCATGTAACACAGTGAATAGCAAAATGTGGTCCCCAGAAGAGCGGCACTAACATCACCTGCAAATGCACTGGAAATGCAAATATGGCCCCACCTCAGATCTACTGCATCAGAAATCCTTGGAGTGGAGGCTGGAATTTGTTTTAATAAGTCCTCCACATGATTCTGGTGCACGCCGAAGATGGAGAACCCCTTGGTGCTGTGGTTCGTATCATGGGCTCCGAAGTAAGATTGCCTAAATTCAAGCTCTGGGTCTACAGTTCACCACTGGGTGACTTTCTATGCCTCGCTGTCCTCACCCAAACAATTGGAGTAACAATAGTATCAACAACAGAGCTGCGATGAATTAATTCAGATGAAGTGCTTAACACAGCGCCCGCCACATAGCCAGCATTCAGTAAACGTAAGGAAGTATATGGATTTTCCAGGATGAAAATAATGCTTGTAAGTCTACCAATTCGCTTTTGGCGATCTCTGTTTCCCTAGGATCGGCAGTTGAGAATCCCCAGGCTGAGTATAACTGAGTACAACTAGTTACAAAGGAAGGAGCAGGACTGTCCAGAGAGTGGGACATGGTCAGCACCAAGTGGGGCAGCTGGTAAAGCCTAGTCAGCCAGGAGCAGTTGGGCTCACAGTTAGGGTCTCCCAGAGCAGATGCGAGTGGAGTTAGGGGTACAAGATGCTTATTCTAGATCAAACCTGGGGGAGGAAAGGGGAGTGTATTCATCTGTTCCAGTTGCTATAACAAAGTAGCATAGACTGTGTGGCTTAGAAACAGCAGTTTATAAGGGTTCTGAAAGCTGGGAGCTCCAAACCAAGGCAGAGTCCTTATCTGAGAAGAGCCCTCTTCCTGGTTCATGGACGGCTCTCTTCTCTCTGTGTGCTCACATGATAGGAGAGGTGAGGGAGCTCTCTGGAGTGTCTTCTAAGAGCACTAATCCCATTCGTGAGGGCTTCACTTTCATAACCTAGTCACCTCCCAAAGACCCACCTACAGATACCATCACCCTGGGATCTGGTTTCAACATACGACTTTTGAGGGGATTCATACACTCTGTCCATAACAAGGAGGAAGCAGGTCTGGACAGAGGAAGACAATGAACTTTGATATAGACCCAGTGAGTCTTTGGCTGACTTGGCAGGGATCTGAGACACAGAGTGCCCACCAGTGTGGGTGGCCAAATGGCCATGAGATACAGGTTGTTCCAGGAAGACCATGAGCCTTGGGCCAGATAGGGTCTCCGACAGGTCAGGCCCTACAGAAACAGACAGTTGGGCAGCAAACCCATCCTTGGAAGAAGATCTGGGTCACTCCTCATCTACACAGTCAGTATCAGGAGATTCAAAGTAAAGGGAGGGATGTAATTGAGAACCAGATATGCTATTAACCAAGGTGCTTCTGCCTGCGTGTTAGCAACTAGACCGTACAGAGACCAGTGTACTTAGTTTTGGGTGTTGTACTTTAGGAGGTTGGCATTCAAAAGTCATGACTTCTGCCCTGCTTTCCAACAAGGTGCTCTTGAGGCACATCAGATATTCCATTGCTGAAGTGTATTATGATGGTAGTGGTTAGTGGTCCTCAACAGTGGAGAACACACCATCATGTAGGCCTTTTCAGAATGGCAGGGACACCTGTGTGTTTGACATAGCCCCTCCGATGACTCCCCTACGCCTCCCAAAGATGACCACTCTCCATTCGGGAATTCCTAACCTTAAAGGAACCCAAAACTTATCTCAGAGAAAGCAAGACGGCAGGAATTCTGAGGTTTGGTCTGAAAAAGAAAAGAGAGTGGTTCTCAGACGAAATGGATATGCTAGCGAGTCTTCTTAGAATTGAGTCATGTGTGACTGTCTCATAAAGGAAGATATTCCTAGTAGCGCTTGCAATTATTTTTACTCCAGTAAGAAAAAATCACATTAATTTAATGTGGTGGCTGCTAGAGTTTTAATCGGGACTACGTCACCGCTAGCTCTATGAATAGAGTACTGATGCTATGAAGCCATTGTTTATCGAAGTTGGCCTTGGTAGCATGTGCCGTGAGATCACCATTTTGCCACCACTTCTTTCTATTCAAACTACTGCAAAACCTTTAATTATATATCATGCTGCCATGCCATCTGGCATTCACTTAACTCAAAAGCATCACTTCTGAATTAAGTCTGCTCTGTTCTCTTCTCCTTTATCTATGTATAGAACATCCATTGATTTTTTTTTTTTTTTTTACTTCCTAATACCCACCCACCCCCACTTTTTAGATAACTGTCCTTCCCCAGCTCATGCGTGGTGAGGAGCAGCAAAGAATAGTAACTCACCCCCTAAAGGAGAGCCCATGTGGTCTAGACTCGGTAATCACGATACCTGTTCTCTCTGGCCCTATGGATGGGCCAGTGATCCAGGCAGGGTCTGTCTGAGCCCTGCCCCATTACTATATGCATGGAAGCTAAAAGAACAAAGCTCTTTCTTCCGAGCTTGCGGTGGTAAAGCCTACTGCTCTTGTGCGGGCCACACCCCGCCCTCGACCTGCCCCCACCTCTGATGGAGAAAGCCTGTTCGAGGTGTGGCTCCCACACAGCAAAGCAACAGAACTGAAGGGCAGACAGTCTCCGTGACATGGATTAGGTCGCTGGAGTGAGCTCCACCCCTGGCCTCCCAAGTTAATGGAGACAATAAATTACATTTAGCCTGAGCGAGTGAGAAGAGACACATCCAAGTAGACCTGAAGGTTCTTTTCTTACGACTTTTTGGTAACATCAGAGAGCTGGCTTTGGAGGTCTGAGGAGGCTGAATGGAAGAACAGGCAAACACACAGGCTTCTGGGCTCTAATAATGCCAACTTATCAAGCAGGAAGCTTCCCTTGTTACGTAGCCACATAGATGGGCCCTATCTCTCCCAGCGATGCAGAGCATTACAGGAATGGGGTTCCTCCCTAGTGGGACTCATGCTTTTAGAAGTCCGGCACTGACTGACCCAGACACATCTTTTGGTGGGGTGATGGCTTTGGGAATTCTATGTATTCTGTGACTTCTGGCCTGAAAGGTTTTCCACAGTTAACCATACAGACCTAGGACTTGTGGTATAGGGGTCCATGGCGTTCATGTCTCTTTTGCAAGGCAGCTAGTTTGGAACAGTTTTTATCATGGGCAGTGGAGTCATGACTAATTCAGCCCACAATAATCAAAGCAGCCCTACTTAGCAGTGCTGCAATCATAAGCCCGAATGCAAATCCAAGAACTGAAATTGCATGACTTCAGTTTAAGATGACCGTTGAGATCATCCAGAATAGCTCACAAATATAGCTCACAAATATAGCTCAGATTGTCATCCTATGAAAACGTGTGCATACACCCACGAACATGCATACACACACACACACACACACACACACACACACCACACACAAACTCCTTAATGAGAGCTCAGAGCCCAAAGACTGTAACTCTAAGCCTGGTTTGAGAAGCCTTGGTGTGGATGAAACAGAACATTCTGTGCCTGGGGTTCTAATGAAGATACGAGTCACACTGATCCAAATGTCAAGATAATGATTGTCCATGAACCTTGTAGCTTTTTTGTTTTTCTTAGATCTTTCCAAAGTACAGAAGCTCCAGTTTTAGAACATTTAGTTTAGGAGAATCCTGGTCACATTGAGCTAGATGTATTTCAGAACTTGAAGTTATGGGATTGTAAAGTTACCTGCACCTGGGGGGAGATTTGGATTAGGAAAACACAACCTCTTTTATTTCTCCCCTCCCCCAAAACAAGAAGACAAAATTGTGTTTCTAAAAAAAGTCTTTGTGTTATGATGTTTGGAGCTTTAAAGTTGTTTCAGTGCCTTCTCCTTGGGGCAAGGGATGCTTTCTAAGAATATACCACAGATTTAGAGGGTCATGCAAGACAGGCAGGAAGTTAATAATTTGGAACTTTCCCTCTGATGTGACCTTAAAGTCAATTTGGGGGATTCTAAGTTAGCAAAAGTGTGCCTTTAATACCAGCCTTCCACCTAAAGTGCAGTTATTTGTGGTAATGAGATATTTCAAAGTATAGAGTTTAGAGGAGTAGAAACCATTAACTCATTCGACCTTGGCCCCATTCTCACTTGAGGATATTTCTGGAAGGAAACCGGTCAATGTAGTAGCAGTAAATGCAACTAGGAATTAAAAGACCACAATTCTAGGTCTGTTCTATCACTCACATGACCATGGACCAGTCAGTTAAACACTGTAAGTTGGTTACTTTTAAGTGGGGGTGCATATGTCCTTGGGATGACCCATGGGGTGAGGCAAGGCAATATCAAAATCTCTACTTGTATCTGTTTTCATCATATCATTTAAAAACTATAATATGTGTATCGTGTTTTACAAAGTATATTAAACTTTAATAAATAGCACATGAATATGATTAGGATTTATATGTATAAGCATTTTTATTAAGATGATGAAATAAAAAATATTCAGACTATAGTCCTAGCCTCAGTTTCTTTCTCTGTAAATTGATGGTGTTGTTTTGGGGTTTAGAAGAAATAAATACACACAGACACAAACACATTTATCCATATATATATTTATAAAACACATTGATATAGTCTACTCTTTTAAGTTAACAAGAGAATTATCGTACCTTCCCAAGGATCCTGAGATCATAAGAAAATAACACCACATAGCTGAGATTACTTTATGGTTCACCCCCAACATGGTTCTGTCTAGTGAAAGCTGATTTTAGTTCATGATTTTATAGCAGACAAGAAATGTGGTGACTTTTAGATGAAGCTGATGATATTAAAATTAAAACACAAAAGGAACATCATTACATTTGATAAATGTTTTCTCACTTGAGATGCTAGCCTGCAGTACGTCTTTCTTTATTGGTCTAACCTTCCCAGGTTTCATGTATTTTGGGAAAATGGTATCCCAATAATAAGAAAAAAAATATTTCCCCTGTGGTTTTAGCTAAGCCCAGCTTGAGGAAACAGTTTTTTTCTGGTTTTTGATAAATTCTGGCCACTGATGTAATTCGATGACTTCCTGAACTTGCAAAATTTTAAAACTTGATTTGAAAACCCTGGTGGCTCAGATTTGCATACCTACACCTGTCTACCTGGCCAGAGGTCCTTGTACAACAGCCTACTAAAAAAATAAAGTTGGCTTATGCCAAACACCCAATAAACTCTAGAGAGATCAAAGACTTAAATGAGGCCATAACAGTACTAGTATTTGACGATGTGAGAATTTTGCACGTTCTTCAGAAATGTTCTGACAAGTCTAATACAAAAATGGGCAAAGTACAAAACAAAGCATTTTTCAAAGAAGCAATAATGAGCAGCATTTTATGAAATATGAAAATTTTCAATCTCATTAGTATTGTAGGAATAAAATTAAAACAAGATGCCATATTTGCCTATAGAAGTGGTCAATTAAAAAAACCCAAAAAACTGGGCTCCTGGGTGGCTCAGTTGGTTAAGCAACTGCCTTCAGCTCAGGTCATGATCTCGGAGTCCTGGGATTGAGTCCTGCATCAGGCTCCCAGCTCCACAGGGAGTCTGCTTCTCCCTCGACCTTCTCTCCTCTCATGCTTTCTCTCACTGTCTCTCTCTCAAATAAATAAATAAAATCTTTAAAAAACAAAAACAACAACAAAAAAACCCAACAACCCAAAAAACTACATTATCCAAAGCTGGTAAAGAAAGGGAGTGAAAACCATCTCATATACCTTAGGCAAAAGGGTCTTTCTTTGCACTTTGTTAGTATCCTCTGGTGAAAGCTTAGTCAAATGTATCAAAAATTTTATGAATATACCTTTGATTCGGATATTTCACCTCTATGATTTCACCTTAACCAAAACATCGTAAGTGCACACAAAAATTTATCTACGAGTAAGTACGTGCCAACATTTCAAATAAAATTAGCTACCACTCATCCAGTGCTTACCATGTGCCAAATGTTAAACGCTAAAACTTTTGTATATGTCATCTTACTTCAGTCTGTAAAAACTTCACGAGGCACCCTCATTTCCATTTAATAAGGGAGAACTTTAGGCTTAGGGGTTGGGTGAGTGAGCCAAGAATGCACAAGTAGTAAGTGTGCAAACCCGAGTCCTCAGTCTCCAGGGCCTCCTATAACAACATAAAGGAAGGAAAAATAACAACCAAAACAGGAAGGTGGGTAAATAAATTGTGGCATGTCACATAATGGATGACTATGAAGGCATTTCCAAATGGTAATGCAAACAAGTAATTGAGAACATTGGGAAAATGTCCACAATGTAATATGAAGTGAAAAAAAGGTGATACAAAGAATATATACTTTGTAATCTTAGTGTTGATAAAATATACAATAAAGTGCTAATAGGGTCTGCCTCCAGATGTGGATTTATACAAGATTTTTGCTTCTTTTCTGTCCACTTCTTTATATTTCACATTTTCTACAATTATGTGTCTGGCTTTTATAATTAGATGCAGTGTTACTAAAAATAAAAGGAATGAATTAGTAATTAAAAGGAAAGAAGCATTTATGTCCCTAGACATGCTCCCGGGATCCATTCTAGAGTGGCACAAAGTAACGTAAAATGTGGAATCTTGAATTTTAGCGTCTTTATAGCCAGTCTTTTCTCCTTATTAGATCTGTGCCTCTTTGACTAAAATTCAGATCTTTCTTCATGTCCTGTAAATGTAATAAACTCTTTGTTCATTATTTAGGAAGAAACAAATACACATGCTAATATAAAAAATTAGACAGAATGGTGCAAAATAAGAGTTCATACTGTCTCTTTGAGCTCACACCAGCACCTCCTGCCCTCAGAGGCAATCACTCCTGATCCATCCCATTCTCAGTCCTCCTGGAGATGACCAGCACAACCCAAATAATTTGCTCACGTCTCTTTTAAACAATGTACCACTTTCAGAGAGGTGGTGATTCTTTCAATCCTCCAGTGTGAGAGATGAAAGAAATGGCTGATCTAAAATAAAATATGCTTGCAGTGCCTGGGTAGGCTCGGCTGGTTAGGTGTGGGCTCTTGATTTCGGCTCAGGTCATGACCTCAGGGTCGTGGGATCAAGCCCCGCATGGGGCTCCAAGCTCAGCAGGGAGTCTGTTTGGGTTTCTCTCTCTCCCTCCCTCTGTCCTTCTTCTCTCTCTCAAATAAGCAAATGAATCTTTAAATTAATTAATTAATTAATTAAGATAACATGTTTGTAATCCTAGTTTTTATAAAATAGTTGAACTTTAATAAGGGCACTCTCTGGACGTGGAATTACAGGGAAGTTTTACTTTTTCTTGATATACTTCTATGTATTTCTATTTTTTTTTTCTCCACTCATTGGGCCCAAACAGTTTTATAGGTGGATTTCCAAACTCAAAAATACAGTTAGTAATGAAGACACTATTGAAAATGACATGAGCTGAATTATAAAAACAAAAGTCAACAGAAATCTTTCTCTATATCTGGAATCAAAACTGCTATAAATTAAAATAGAAGTAGAAACATAATTACTATGAAAGAATTCCTTGTATCAATGGCATCAAGTAGATTTTTTAAAAAATAAGACATTGAATGCTCTAATGTATTAATAGGATGTTAATTCCATACATGTGGGGTAAGAGCCAAAGTACTGAGTGACTGATGGATACTGGTTGATGAGCACAGAAACCGATCTAATCAGAAGGACGCCAGCCAGGACATCTGCACCCACTGGACCGATCCGAGGTCTGCTTTGAGTTTGGTCTTTGGTCTAGTTCAGAAGAGAACAGAAAACGTGATGAGAAATATTGATCCTTTCCTCACAACACACATGATACACACTCACACACACACACATCAAATAAATATAAACATAAATATAAAAGTATATTTAAGTATAAATATAAATTGTGCATGTGTGTGTGTGTGTGTGTGTATGGCACAGTCTTCTAGCCAGTTCTGTTGGATTTTTGGAGACTAGAAGGTATGAACTTGGAAAGAACCCCTACCAGAAACCAATATAAATTCCAGATGGATTGAAATTTTAAACCTAAAAATTAAACATAGAAAGAGTCTTTGTGTAAATATAGATCAGGTACCTAAATCTCCAGCCTTGGTTCCTTTATCTGGAAAACATGAGGGTAATAATATCCACAGCAAAGTGTTTTATGAAGATTAAATGAAAAAATACACAAACTATCTACCACAGCATCTGGCACATAGAACTTGGTCAAAATTAATCAGCTCTTGGACTCCCTGTCTCTCTCTTTATAATACATATTTACATATCTACACACATATACATGTTATATATATATTATGTAGATATTTATAAATACATGTATGCATTTATGAAAATATTTACACAAGTTTGGAAGTATTAAAGAATTTATCATAACACCCTAAGGGGAAAGATGAACAGATATATTATTTATAGATGTAAACTTTTTACTTGCTGAGAACCCAAGACAGCAGGTGCCTCCACTTTTTGCATTTAAAAAATATTGAGCACTGACTATCTTCCAGACCCTGTTGTACAGATTGGGGCCACAAAGGTCACCAAAACAAACCCAAATCCCTGCTGGTTAGAGCTGACCCTTCAGTGAATGGCTAAGATTGGAACTTAACCAGAACTCGTACTGGCTTGCAGGGGTGCTGTGAGCAGGGCAGGGATGCCAGTTTAGACTGCTTGCCAATTTACAGAAGAGGAGAGGGACAGAACCCTGGAAAGAGGGCAGAAGGCAGGCTATTGGGTTTTGTCCCTCAAGGCAGCCAAGGGAACAGTTCTCATCAAGGAGGGTGGCAGTGGGGAGGGTGTAGAATGGGAGGGGAGGAGCCAAGGGGTGGATGGGAGCTGACGGGGCTCAGCAGCGTTGCACAGAGTATTTGCAGCAAGCGGGGGTCAGCTCCAGCTGACCTTATAAGCACTGTTTCCCAAACATTGCTTCCTGGATGCAGGTCTGGGAATGGCACTTCCCGGAGAAGGGAGGTCTTGGGTCAGGATAATGCCATACACTCGCGGATGATGAACTTGGATTTCAGCGTTGAATGTGCTTGGGGAATGTGTAATTTACTTGTTACAGGAATTGTGCATATAGAAGAAAATGGGAGAAGCATTATGTGAGTCTTAATGAGTTTG
This sequence comes from Lontra canadensis, assembly GCF_010015895.1. Lineage (NCBI taxonomy): Eukaryota > Metazoa > Chordata > Mammalia > Carnivora > Mustelidae > Lontra > Lontra canadensis. The sequence goes on from NW_022631114.1 coordinate 1,999,151, forward strand.
GTTATAGAGGAGTTTGATTTCCATCTCATAAATAATAAACAGTCCTCAATATGCCCCTTCCAACTTCCCTTTCAATTGTTCATTTTAATCTTGCAAAGAAAATAATCAAGAAAAATATGGAAAATGCCATCTCCCTGTTGGAATAAAACATCTCCTGACTAGTACAGCATCTCTGCTTCAAGGTTTAGCAGCTTATTAACTATAGCTGCCTGATTGTTTTTTCTGTTCAGACAAGACTTCCCCCATAATCTAATCAATGTTAAAATGAAACATGACTTTAATTGAACAATACGTCTGTTCTACTACGATTTGTTAAACTTGAGGAAGAATGGTATGACCAAGATCAAAAGCAAAAAAGGAAACAAATTTTTTCTAGATGGTTCCCATAGTTAGTCATGTATCTTTCTTGATATTTTTTAGGGTGGTATCTTTTAAAAGAAAGATGCTCAAGGGATATCTGTGTACAGGGGATAGATTAAATTTATCATGTCACTTGGGAAGGCAGTTTAGGTAGATGGACAGAAAATCACTATATTCTCTTTATTTCCCAAATATTTGACTCAGTCTTTTTCTTTTTTCACCCATTATGCTCCAGCTGGAGCGCCTCTCTACCTCTCAATCGTGCCCTCTAATCAAGTCCTCGTGACTTGACTCCGTCCCTCCTCCCCGTCTTGCAGCTCCGCACATTGACTCACACACACGCTGAGCTGGGGGTTATGGGAATATTCGCAGTTCCTCGAACAGGATTTGCTCTTCCTGCCTGTATGTATCTGCATGCACTGCCTCTTCTGCTGGGAAATTTTTACCTGACTTCACCTGTCTGCCCATCTCATAAGTCTAAGAATTAAAAAGGTGCCAGTTTGGAAGCTAGATGGTCTTTCTCCAAATCTCTGTGTTGCCACTGCCTCACTGGGTAAGCTTGGGCAAGTTCATCTCTGTGAGTCCCATGTTCCTCATTTGAAAATGGAATAACATAAAGTATTCATTTCGTGGAGTCACTGTAAAAGTTAAATGAGATGAAGCACATGACTGGCCCATTTTAAATACCCCAGAATGGCTCTAGCCATCAGTAGGGTCACGATGTTTATTGCCACATTTCCATGACAAGCTACTTCTCTCCATATAGCAATCTCGAGTCAGGAGGAAGGGCGAAAGGAAATCTTTTGAAGGTGCTTTGTTGGGCCACAACAATGATGGTTGCCTCTGCCTCCTTCTCACGGTAGCTCAGGAAGTCCTAGATACATAGAGATCATTTTGACAGTGGGGCTGACAGCTGAGGACCTGATTGTCATATGTCTTTTATAGCATTTCTCTCTAAAACCAAGCCAGGACTTTGGTGCCAGTGCTACTCTTGAATACCAAGCAAGCAGCATTCTGCAGTGAGTGGAAGATGTCCGGATTGAGGGTAAGGAACATTGACCTCGAGCTTTAACTCAGCCAATAATCAGGTGTTATCACTGGACAAATGACTTCATTTCCCTGGGCCCAGGTCCTGATTTATAAGAAAAACAAGAGGGTTATCTTAGGTGATCTCTGAATATCTTTCCAACTCAGGGGTTCTTTGATTCTAAATGGGGAAACTCATCCTGTATTTGCTGTTAGTGGACTCATGAGACATCCCGGGCTGTGCTGAGTCAGGCACTGCTGCATATGGGAATGTGGAGGGGTCATGCGGTGTCATTCCTGTTGACAGAGGACAATGACTTCAGGGACTGTGGGAGAAAAGGGGAGGGCCTTCTCGATGTGTCTGTGTATACACATATATAATGTACATGCTATAAATATAAATAAAGCTTACTACTATATAACTGAAGGTGAATATTAATCCTCTTATAGAAGTTTCCAGAATCTAACAAAGAAAGATAGAGTATACAGGAAAATATAAAATCTTTGTTATTTAATTCAGCTTTTCTTTTACTCTTAATCCACTTGGCAGGCCATTCTCAGAAAGGGGAATAGAAGTGTTTCATCAGGCTGAGACACGGGAGTCAAAACTTACAAATGGAAAGCAAACAACAACAAACAGCCTCTTACAAACCCTTCTAACAAGCCATTAAACTATCTTCCTTGAAAGATGCAGAAGCTTCAGAAAACATGAATCTCCTGTTAGAGATCCCTGATGTGTCTTCTTGGTTCCAACAAAGAGGAGTGGAAAGCCAAAAATAGAAACCACTTTGAAGACACTCAGAGGCCCTAAGTGCGAGTCCCCTTGTAAGACATCTTTATTAACACGAGAAATCCGCCAAGGTCCCTCCCCTACCGTCATGACAGATGCCTTTGAAAGTCTCTCCACAGTGGGAAGACTTCTGAAAATTTATTCCTGCGTTTCATGGAGTTTACAGAAACTACACAAGTCGTGTCCCTGCATTTATCAAGCAAGAAGTAATTGAAAACAGCAGGTAGCTGTGCCTCTGTCAATGCGCACCTCATCTGTTTGCCAACTGACACATGGGGTGCTAAGGTTGGGAACTCCCATTATAGCTCCTGGGTGGTATGCAGGTTCAGTAAATCCCTTGTGTGTCTGGGAAACTGGATTCCTAAATCTCAAGACTATTTTCAACCACTAAGAAAAGAATTAGAGTAAAATGGGATCTACTTAGAAAATCCATTTTTCTTCTAAGTATTTGTTGAATTGAACATTCTAAATATGATTTTGGAAGGTCTTACTTAACCTTAACTGTACATTGAAAAATCTTCCTACTGAGGTAATAAGATCCCAAATAAAATAGAATAAAATAAAATGTAGCAATAAGATTCAGAAATACAGTAGGAGAACTATGTGTCTCAGAATTTCCAGGCCAATCCTATTTCTAATTATAGCATTAGACATTTTGGCCTCACAAATTCCTATAATGCCCAAGAAATGTTAATATTTCTAATATCTAATATAGTGTCTACATTGCATATTTCAACTGCTTGTTACATACAAATATAACACACAAAATCCTTGTTCAGCTTTTTTCTCTGATGTGAGATCCAAACAAATAGGGTCACCATAATGGGAGACCAAGAAAGTATCATACTCAGCATTGGACAATCCTCTAAAAGTCAGAGGAAGTGAAACTTAGGATCTTAGTAAAAACTTAATGGTAGACCAGATGAAAAGCAAAAATGGCTAAAGGCATTAAACGTTGATTCTGAGCAGAAAGACTGAAAATCTCTGGGATCTTTAATCTAGAGAAGAAAATATTAAAAATATGTATAATGATTTCTGCAAACAGCACATTATTGACAACAAAATCTGCAATTTGGACTGTTAACTTGGTGACTGATCAGAGCTGGCTTGCTGCAAACAGTGATGAACTTGCACAAATTCATCCACCTGCTCTCAATCTCGACCCTTTGGGACTATCTATATACCATCAGGAATTAGCTAAGGGGTAAGGTCTCTGATTCCAAAACAGGGCTGGATGTACCGGCTCTTCCAGATGCTGGACTCTAGCTTTCCGGATAGGATGTTAATGATATGAGACGTGGGTCTCCACTCTCTAAGTGCAGGAAAAGGAGTCACAGGATTCACACCAACAGAGAAAATTAGTGTAAGCATTAGGAAGAAATTCTTGCTATCACAATAGCAAAGTGCAACCCCAAGGCCATGTTATAGGCTCTCCTAGACGAGAGGAATGTGAAGAACCCAGTCCTACCTGAAGACCGTGTCTCTTCATGGCTACAGACCCACCCTGATGACATTTCCACTTCAGGGAAATGTCAACAATGCTTTACACAAGGTTGCAAACTTCAGGTGGGGTACACATTTTCTTGAAAATACAAGTATTTAAAGACTTAACTGCAATTACTGATTTTCCCCCTCAAAACCAGTTTTCTCACTTCAAGATTTCGGAAAGTTCTACTCAACCTCTCGCCTGTCTCCCTGTCTGGTACCTAGTTCTTATGACTTGGGATTTTCTTAAGTCTTCTCAGACTTAGGACCTCAGGGTATACCTGAGGTACTCATGCAAGGTCCTTACTTCCTGTTAGTGGTAAGTGCTCCCCACAGATCTACCTTCCAAAGCAGATCCTGAAGACCTTGAACTTCCGGCCCTATGGCTGAGCCAATGGGTGTGTCATCTGTCCACAGCTGCTGAGAGAATGCTCTGGAAATTGCTGTAGCAGCCTGGTGGTAGGCTGGCACTTTATAATAGGACGCCAAATTGAGCAAAAAAAAAACACCAAAAAATAAACAAAAAAACCCCGAAGCAATCCAAAAAAATCTTCAGTTTCACAAAAACTCTTCCCAGATGCAGGTATGGAAACTTCTCAGAAGCTTTTATTAAATGTGTCAGGGAATAAGAAAAAGATGATGCCCATATACTGCAGATAATGAGCTGTGAGCTGGTTTGCCTTTTCATATCCACGTTACTGGTTGAGGAAACAAAAACTCTCTGGACCGATGTGAAGTTGGAGTTGTTGTTGTTTTTGTTTTTGTTTTGTTTTGTTTTTCTGTCCCCTCCCTTGCTCACCTGTCTGGAGCCTCTGACGTCTTATCCACCTTGACACACACAAATCTGACTGGCATCCCAGACTCTGCCGAGCCGAGCCGAGCAGAGCAGCTGCCTCTTTCCACCTCTCCCCAAACAAGTCATGACTTGTTCTTTGGGGCTCCAGTTGCTTTCTTTCTGGATCTTTCTGTCTTGCTTTAGAATTACTGTCTGTAACTCCCCTTGTAGATGATTTGCTCCTTGAGGCTCTGCTCGACTATATTTGATTCATTTTACAACTTCTCAGTTTCCAGGTGCTCAGTGAAGTATTTACTGCAAAAATTAATATGACCGGGGGAAAGCACAATTAAAAAAAGCGTCTCACACTTATAGGATTCCCACTTGCCAGGAGGATGTTTTCTTTCGTTTAGAAAGATTGATCTCAGCCGAAGGGCAGGGTTGTGTTTTCTTGCTTGGGCAAATCACTTGCAAGTCTACTGTAGCAGCCGCTCAGATAGAGGCCGGCTTACTGCTGAGAGCCTGCGAGGAGGAGGGGAGAGGGAGGGCAAGCTGGGCGGAACGGCACAGCGGGGCACAAGACACCTGCCACCCACCTGGTAGGGGGCAGTGTGCCCCCCGAATGTTGTGATCGCCAGTCAAGCCACACTGCAGAGGGCTGATGTGGCCTCAAATAACCTTACAGGATCCAAAATGGAAACACTAACCAGAGAGGCACTGTATTGTAAGATATCACCCCCCTGACTGGTGAGTAATGAACTCCCCAGAGCGCTGAGTGTCCTTCTCCCTGTGTACTCTAGCATCGCCTTTACCTTCAAATCTCTTGGCACCAGATATAAAAGAACTTGGCACAGTCGAGAACATAGAACAGGTCCTTATAAAAGGAAAGGGAGAAAGATAAGAAACAAAGAAAGAATAAGCCAGAAGCCCACTAGCACCCTTAGCCTCACCTCTCTGACCCCATCCCCCAACTTCCGGATGTTTCTGCAGAACAAGGTTCTTTTTTAGTATATGTGATTCATGGCGTGGATTTGACCACTTCTTATCGGAGGGGAGCTTCCCCATCTAGGAAGTGGGATAGTCAAATCTGCCATTTACGACAGCGATAAGAGACTGGCTTCTAGCTCAGTGTGAAAGGGACACAAACTCTTTCAGGCCTCAGGGTGCCTGCCTAGTGAATTACTTAAAAGAGTACTTAATGACATGCTGGCAACCTGATCGTTTGCCAAAATAGGAAATGCACACTGGAGGAAATCCTTCTCATTCAGTTTTTGGAGAGAAAAATTCCTCTAGAAAGTTCAATTTCAGCATAAGATTGGCCATGCGCTTACCCTGACAGCTGACGGTTCCTGTAGTTATTCATAAGGGGCATTAAGTTAATGTGTCACTTAAATAGCAAATGATGTACCATTGCTGAGCTCAAAATGTACGTTTGCATTAGTTTATTCTCTAGGTGTCAACAGGGAAATCATTAGTTAATTGATGCCCATGAAGGGACCCAAAAGAGCATGTGCTGCTCCCAAAAAGGTCAATTCGTTCCCCAGGGTGTACATTGCACATTGGATAAACTCTGAGCCAAACAGATCTTCCAATCTTGGAAAGATTAGAAATCCTGTGGGCTTCACGTCCCTATGACAGTTGCTACCGGCGCTGAGAGTTAACCGTGATGTTATTAGAGCTAGTTGAGAGCAAAGCATTGCTTCTCCCGGAAAGGCACCGTGGAGGATGCTGAGGTTGGGTGATGCTAGGGCAGGATACACACCAATTTGCAATATGTTATTGCTGCAACAATTATGATAGCCCATTTGTCTGTGAAAGTGACTTCTGCTGTTATTAGATCATTAACCTTAACTGTAGCAACATGTTCCCAGTTATGTAACTGCGCTTGGAGCGTTAAAGAACAAGCCATCACAGGGGGGAAAAATGCTCACAGTTCATGCCTTACAGGTTTCTAAGAAAAGTTCTGAGGGAGAGCAGAATATGCCACCCCAAAATATACCATTTTGGCCTATTGATTATTTTGAATTAAAGTTGCTTAAGAAATACAGCAAGGACACTCTGACCCTCCTTTGTCCCTTTGAAAGCAGGAAAGAAATTTCTCATGTGAAGAGTTTCGTCCTTGGGGGACCGGGGTGGCTCAGAGGGTTAAGACTCTGCCTTTGGCTCAGGTCATGATCTTGGGTTCCTGGATCAAGTCCCCAATCGGGCTCTCTGCTCAGCAGGGAGCCTACTTTCCCCCTCTCTCTCTGCCTGCTTGGGATCTCTGTCAAATAAATAAATAAAATCTTTAAAAAAAAAAAAAAGAAAGAGTATCCTCCTTGTACCAGGATGGTAGAAGGCATCCTTACGGCCAGGGATAAGGAATATAGAACCGAGAAGTCTGTACAAACAGACCCGGTCTCTTCTTCACTAATGTGCTAGCCCAAGTCTAAACTTCATTGTCTGGCCAACTCTTCACAAATGCATTGTTTCTTTGTCTAAAAGGTAAAGAAAGCTGCCTGCTTTGGCAGCTTTGGCTCCTACCTTATGAGCCCCCGTATGTATGAAATTCAGTTCATTTTTCTCCTGTTAGTCTGTCTTATTTCAATTGAATTATTACGTTAGCCAAAGAACCTAGAAGGGAAGAAGAGAAAGATTAACTCCCTACAGCTTTAATCCTAGTAGCTGGGTTCCAGTGCTTACAAATACCCAAGGGGCTATAAACCAGATTGCAGGGAAGGCTGTGAAACCCACAATTAATAAAACAGAAGTTGGACAAGGAACTATGTGCCCAACTCTTGCCAGACTAAGCCCCAAAGTCAAAGTCCAATTACCTTTGTTCAAAGAATTTAAAAGCAAAAATAAACCTCAAAGGAAAACAGATGAAACTGCCAAATGGGAGCCTAAACACACTTAGTCTTACTGGGTTCCAATCCCAAATTGGCAATTCTCCCCAGAATTTTTTCCAAGACTTTAACAAAGATTGGCAACTGGAAGCCAAGCTTTTCACAAAGGCACTTTTCACCTGGTTTTGGTTGACACTTGCAAAAACATACAAGGATGATATTTGGTAAATTGGCAACACATGTTTAAGAATCAGCCTATCAAGGAACAGCGTGGATAATTGGGAAATACTTCATTAGCTGAAATGCAAGGGAACAGTCTGGGGTTGGAACCCTATCTTCACTTGGGTAAAGAAGGTCATAAGACATTTACAGTAAGGGAACGGGCTGGCAGATTAAGTGACAATGTAGTTTAAGAATATTTCTCCTAGGGGTGCCTGGGTGGCTCAGTGGGTTGAGCCTCTGCCTTTGGCTCAGGTCATGATCTCAGGGTTCACATCGGACTCTCTGCTCATCAGGGAGCCTGCTTTCCCCCTCTCTCTCTGCCTGCCTCTCTGCCTGCTTGGGATCTCTGTCTGTCAAACAAACAAACAAACAAATAAATAAATAAATCTTTTTTAAAAAAAAAGAATATTTCTCCTAAATTATGCAACTCCTTCTGGAGTCGGTGGTTCTCTCCTTGTTCTTGAACTTTCTGTTTTCCAATTTCCTAGAACAGAAAAGAAGAGATGTGGGAGCATGTAGCCAGTCCACCTAAGATACCCTGAAGGGATTAGATGAAGTAACCCCAAATCCTTTCCAGTACTTTACTTGTAAATTTCTCTAGTTGTTAATTTGTAAATTTTCCCCCTTTAAAGACAGTGCCCTAGAAACAAGCAGGCAAATTCTCAAAGACAGAACATAATTCCTCTCCTGAAATTCTCCTTTTTTAAATTGCAACTTACTCACCTGGTTTGATGTTTGATTTAGGAGCAGCGGTTCTAATTTGGGATTTCTGGGTCAGTTAAGGATTTCTGAAGGAGCAAGCAGAGTAGAAAAGGTACACAAGCCGTGTGCACTGAGGAGGACCACCTTATCTCAGAAATAATGGTTGAAGGCATCCCTTGCTAGGGTGGTTTAGCAAATGACTTTTTTTTTTTTTTTAAGCAAATGACTTTTTAAGAAAAATTTTTTCAACAACAACCATGACCAAAAAACAAACTCCAAACTCATAGAAAAAGAGATCAGATTTGTGGTTACTAGAGGCAGGGGGAATGTGGGAAATGATCAAAAGGTACAAATACATTAAGTCCTAGGGCAGGAATGTATAACACAGTGACTGTAGTTCGCTCTGCTGGCTGATGGGAAGCTCATCGCAAAGAAAAAAATGATTTTCCTTCTTTTTGCTTTCTTTTTTTTATTGTGTCTAAATGAGACTGTGGTTGTAAACTAAAACTTACACTACAGGGATGTATGTCAGGTATATCTCAATAAAACTGGTGGAAAAAAAGATAATTTCTTTGCCTCTAAAAATATCTTGCCAGTCTATTGGGAAAACAAGAAGAGATACTAAGGTTTGAAGAGGAGGGGAAGGAGAAAGGCATCAAGAAACTTAGTTTTTATGTTGAGGATTGGTTTTGAGCCCACCCCCTGGCTCAAGGTGAAGTTTCAGAAGCGTGTGTGAGAAGAGATTTCTAGCCTGGAGTTGTTCAGAGAGATAATGAGTTAGCTTTTGAGTCCCATCTCCGCCAGCAAAATGCAGAGTCTAGTTCCGGACCTGGGAGCTGTTTGATTCGGAAATGGAAGACTCTGGGAGGGCAAGAGCCTGACTGGCTTCTCTATCTTGTACCTCAGTGAAGTGCTGTCCTTTCTTCACATAGATCCTGCACATTTCTAAGGATTATTTTTAGGGATTCTATGGGCTGTTGTTAAAAGTGGCATCCATTTAGATATTTACATGATTTCTTCGTTCTCCACTGTATTTGCCTCTGTCTGTACCAGTGGATGCCACTGGATACGCAGGTAGAAGAGGGTGATGGGCGAGAAGGAAGCTGGAGCCATGAAAGTCCTGTGCGATTATCTCCACCTTTACCCCCTCATCGGGGCAGACCACCTTGTTTCTTTCTAAACTTCTCTTTGTCCCATTTTTAATCATTGATGCTATGTATTTCTCTTTTCTCTCTTTTCTTTTTCTTTCTTTTTTTAATTTATTTTCAGCATAAGAGTATTCATTGTTTTTGTACCACACCCAGTGCTCCATGCAATCCGTTCCCTCTCTAGTACCCACCACCTGATTCCTCCAACCTCCCACCCCCCGCCCCTTCAAAACACTCAGGTTGTTTTTCAGAGTCCATAGTCTCTCATGGTTCATCTCCCCTTCCAATTTCCCTCAACTCCCTTCTCCTCTGCATTAAGAAATCTCAAAACTTGTGAATGAGAGTAGTACCCAAAAGAGAATGGTTTCATATTCAACAAACTAGAAATTATTTTTTTTTATAATCACTCATTTTCTTTCTAACCAACTATGTGGTGACACTCCTTGACTATTATCTAATTCAACTCATAGAGGGAAGTATAAAGAGGAATTCTTGAGTTTCTGCAGAATTCCTTCAGGAGATAGCAGGGTCATGAATGGAATGGGGCAAATGCCCATAGACATATAAATTATAACATAAGCTAACATAACGAGGGGACCCCCAGATTCTATCTATAGACAAGGACCTACTTCTCTCTTTTGTTTCCAAAGATTTTATTTATTTATTTGAGAGAGAGAGAGAGTGAGAGAGCAAGCACATGAGAGGGGCAGAGGAGAGGGAGAAGCAGGCTCCTCAGTGAGCATCAAGCCCAATGTGGGACTCAATCCTGGGACTCCAGGATCATGACCTGAGTCTAAGGCAGGTGTTTAATCAACTGAGCCACCCAGGTGCCCACCTTGATTTTTTTTTTTATGTTCCATAAACCAACATATAGTCCATCATTAATTCTGATGTAGTGTTCAATGACTCATTATTTGCCTGTAACACCCAGTGCTCATCACAGCACGTGCCCCCCTTAATACCCATCACCCAGTTATCCCATCCTCCACCCCCTCCCTTTTGTAACCCTCAGTTTGTTTCCTGGAGTTCAGAGTCTCTCATGGTTTGTCTCCCTCTTTGATTTCCTTCCCTTCAGTTTTCTCTCCCTTCCCCCGTGGTCCTCCGTGCTATTCCTTATGTTCCACATATGAGTGAAACTATATGGTGATTGTCTTTCTCTGCTTGACTTATCTCACTCAGCATAATCCCCTCTGGTTCCATCCATGTCGATGCAAATGGTAGGCATTCATCCTTTCTGATGGCTGAATGACATTCCATTGTATACATAAACCACAACATCTTTATGCATTCATCTGATGAAAGGCATCTCGGCTCCTTCCGCAGTTTGGCTATTGTGGACATTGCTGCTATGAACATTGGGGTGCATGTATCCCTTCTTTTCACTACATCTGCATCTTTGGGGTGAATACTTACTAGTGCAATTTGATGGGTCTTAGGGTAGCTCTGTTTTTAATGTCTTGAGGAGACTCCATACTGTTTTCCAGAGTGGCTGCACCAGCTTGCCTTCCCACCAACAGCGTAAAAGAATTCCCCTTTCTCCATGTCTTCACCAACACTTGTTGTTTCCTGTCTTATTAATTTTAGCCATTCTAACTGGTGTAAGGTGCTATCTCCTTGTGGTTTTGATTTGTATTTCCCTGATGGCTGGTGATGTTGAACATTTTTTCATGTGTCTGTTAGCCATTTGTATGTCTTCTTTGGAGAATTGTCTGTTTATGTCTTCTGCCCATTTCTTCATTGGATTATTTGTTTTTTGGGTGTTGAGTTTGAGATGTTCTTTATAGATCTTGGATACCAGACCTTTATCTGTAATGTCATTTGCAAATATTTTCTCCCATTTCATGGGTTGCCTCTTAGTTTTGTTGACTGTTTCCTTTACTGTGCAGAAGGTTTTATCTTGATAAAATCCCCAAAGTTGATTATTTCTTAATGGAAAAATTATAGAGGATTTTTTCCCCTTTTTAAAAATATTTTTCATTTTAGTACTTTTGTAATTAGTGTGGGTGTTTTATAATAAGAAATCAATAATTTGTAAATTTATGTTTAACATACGTTTAAACCAGTTACTATATTAACTTCAAATTATGAGTGAAAATGGTAATTAATTAGAAATGGACCCTGAGATCATGACCTGAACCAAAGGCAGAGGCTTAACCCATTGAGCCACCCAGGAGCCCCTATTGCCATTTTTTATATTCTAATACACTATCTTATTTTATATTAGTCTATGCACCATGATTTCTTATTTATTTTATTTTCCCTTTCTTCTCTTTATTAGATGGATCAATTCTTTTTTGCCCATTTGTTTTCTCAAATGGATTTAAAAGTTACTTGATATATTTCCTATTGCTTAAGTGGTTATTTTTATATTTTTAGCATGTTCATTTAAACATGTATTAATCCTTAAACTTATAAAAGTAATTTCTACATCCTTCCTTACTAGAAGGGTAGACTCTTAGCTCACCATCATTCCCCTTTTCTCTCTCATTACTCTCTAGGCCATAATCATTTGAGAATTTAGTTTCAGATTTTCAACTTCATTCATTACTACATATTTCAACCCATCTGTAAGTTTTGCTGAGTTCTTTGCTTATTTAGTGTATATTTTATTCATATTCATTCTTGGGTTGAATTTCTATTTTTTTGTAAATCACCTTGAAGAAATCTTAATTCTAGAGAAGGTTTGTTTCTGAGTCCTTGTGCATCCACAAACATTTTCATACCATTGTCCTCAAATTTGAATGCTCTCTTACGGAGTATAGCATTCTTAGTTTGAAGTAATTTCTCTTCAGAATATCTCAGGATCTCCTTTAACATTCAGTTTTGCTGGTGAGGATTTCAGTGACAATATGACCCTAATTCTGTGGAGATAATCTACTTTTTCTCTGGGAGCTTCTGGAAATCTCTAGTTCCTTTATAGTTCTGAGACTTCATAAAAGTAGATCTTGTTAATTGAGGTTTCTCCCACTTGGTCCTAGAGGCCCTTTCTTTGCAAAAATTTGTGTCTTTCTCAGTATGCTACTGGTACAAAAACAGAATAGAGAGCCCAGAAATGGACCCTCAGCTCTGCCATCAACTAATCTTTGACAAAGCAGGAAAGAATGTCCAATGGAAAAAGACAGTCTCTTCAACAAACGGTGTTGGGAAAATTGGACAGCCACATGCAGAAGAATGAAACTGGACCATTTCCTTACACCACACACAAAAGTAGACTCAAAATAGGTGAAAGACCTCAATGTGAGACAGGAATCCATCAAAATCCTTGAGGAGAACACAGGCAGCAACTTTTTTGACCTCCACCACAGCAACTTCTTCCTAGAAACATCTGCAAAGGCAAGGGAAGCAAGTGCAAAAACGAACTATTGGGACTTCGTCAAGATCCAAAGCTTTTGCACAGCAAAGGAAACAGTCAACAAAACCAAAAGACAACCAACAGAATGGAAGAGGATATTTGCAAATGACATATCAGATAAAGGGCTAGTATCCAAAATCTAGAAAGAACTTATCAAACTCAACACCAAAAAACCAATAATCCAATCAAGAAATGGGCAGAAGACACGAACAGACATTTTGCAAAGAAGACATCCAAACGACCAACAGACACATGAAAAAGTGCTTGACATCCCTCAGCATCAGGGAAATACAAATCAAAACTTCAATGAGCTACCACCTCACACCAGTCAGAATGTCTAAAATTAATAAGTCAGGAAATGACATGTTGGTGAGGATGTGGAGAAAGGCGAACCCTCCTACACTGTTGGTGGGAATGCAAGCTGGTGCAGCCACTCTGGAAAAGAGTATCGAGGTTCCCCAAAAAGTTGAAAAAAGAGGTACCAACAATTGCACTACTGGGTATTTATCCCAAAGATACAAATGTAGTGATCTGAAGTGGCATGTGCACCCCAATGTTTGTAGCAGCAAAGTCCACAATAGCCAAATTATGGAAAGAGCCTAGATATCCATCAACAGATGAATGGATAAAGAAGATCTGGTATATATATATATATATATATATATATACAATGAAATATTATGCAGCCATCAAAAATTTGAAATCTTGCCCTTTGCAACGACATGGGTAGAACTAGAGGGTATTATGCTAAGCAAAATAAATCAGAGAGTGAAATTATCATATGATCTCACTGATAGGAGGAATTTGAGAAACAATACAGAGCATCATAGGGGAAGGGAGGGAAAGATGAAACCAGAGAGGGAGACAAACTGTAAGAGACTCTTAATCTCAGGAAACAAACTGAGGGTTGCTGGAGTTGAGGGGGGGTGGGAGGCGTCGGGTGGCTGGGGGATGGCATTGGGGAGGGTGCGTGCTATGGTGAACGCTGTGAATTGTGTTAAGACCGATGACTCACAGACCCGTACCCCTCAAACAAATAACGCACTATATTATGTTAATAAAAAAAATTCGTGTCTTTCTTCAGCCATCATAAGCTTTCATTTATTTTCCTTTCTATGTTCCTCCATCTGATTTTCTCTATCAAGTGAGCTTTCATGTCTTTTAACTTATTGCTCAGTCTGACCTTCCACAGGAAAAGCTTGCCCCCATCTGTTTTCAGGTCACCAACTTATCCACTTCAGTGTCCACACCCGTAATCTTTCTTCCCATTAAATGCTCTGTTTTCATAATTTAATAATCCTAAGGACTCCTACGGAGGCTTTGCTTCTTTTTCGTAGCATTGTTTTATGGTACAACATCAACTCAAAGCTCTCTGATATTGGTTAAACAGCCCGGAAGTTCATTTCTCTTTCATGAAACCTTTCTGGGATCCATGTCCTGCCTCTCTTTTTTAGTTTGCATACCTGGTGTTTCGACTTCTCCATTTCCACCTAAAGAGGAACTAGATTAATCCACACCCTCCAGGTGGCTGCTGGGCGTCTGCTCTTCTGTCCAGAGGGAGTTGCTGGGGACCAACTGGCTGTTGCGCTCGCAGCTCTGTAATTACCTTCATGGTTGCCCAAGGCCACTTCTGCTCTCTAACTGTAGACACCCGAGCTGGGGCTTCTCTACATCTGCTCTTACCTTCCTAGTAGGTTTTTTTCTGTGCAAATGTTGGGCTGTGGTTTCCTCAAGCCTTGTCAATTGGATCCCATCTGCTTTTTATCTTCCAGAAATTCCTCACAATTTCAGAACCCCTCAATGTCACCCCCATCCCCTCAGTGCTGTCACAGATTTAGTCTTTAAGAGATTTCTTTCTTGTCACTTAAAAGGATTTTGGGGGGAAGAGGGGGGAGGTGTTGGGTGGAAGACATGTGTGCTCAGTGAAAGCCCTTCCCCCACTCTGCTTCGCAGTGCAGATAAAAAACATTATATGTAGTCATCTCTTTCATCCCGCAGTTTTAGGAAGTAAGTTGTTTCCCACTGGTAACCAATTAAACCTTGCCTACTAAAAAATAGTAGCTTTGGGGGTGCCTGGGTGGCTCAGTCATTGAGCATCTGCCTTCAGCTTGGGTCATGATCCCAGTGTCCTGGGATCCAGCCCCGCACCCGGGCTCCCTGCTCACCGGGGAGCCTGCTTCTCCCTCTCCCACTCCCTCTGTTTGTGTCAAATAAACAAATAAAATCTTTAAAAAAAGTGGTAGCTTTGACAATTTAACTATGTTGTTGTAAATGGCATTCAGAGACAGAGTTGCTTCTTTGGTTTCTTAAATGGAGAACACCCAGCTCAACGTAATGGACCCATGTTTACACAGGACTGTAGTCATGACGAGCTCTACTTTCGGGGGGCACAGCGTGCCCATGGTTCTGGGTTCCTCCATTCCTTTGGCCACATCAAGGGGTTTCCTGCTCTTAGTTTTATGACTTCTGACACCACCCTTTTTTCTCTCTTGACTTTCCACTTCTAATTTTCTGCTGCACGGGAAACCACACAGTGAAGCATATTATAAAAGTGACACTGTAGATAATGCACATGAAGGCTGAGGGAATGAGAATGCACCTTGGCGAAGTGGCTTTTTGTAAACCATTTCAGGCTTGCAGCCACGTTTTGCTTACTTCTAGCCCAGGATTCTTCTCCAAGTAGATAAGCCTTTAACTGACGTCTGACTCCGACAAATAGGAATGTTTCTGGGCTAATAGGCTTATCATTAAATTTTAAAAAAGTATCACTATATTATATGTATAGACATATACACAAATTATATATCATATTAATATATAAAATATTGAATAAATACATAAAATAATGTATTATATATTTCATATTTGTGTATTATAAATATATAAATATATAAAATGTGTTATTTCATTACATATTAGTGTGTTTTCTTACGAATAGATAAAATATAAATCCTATAGATATATAAAGAAAATCTAAACAAATAAAATATATTTTATATATAAATATATAAATAAAATATATTGTGTATATTTATAAATATATAAACATATTTTATATATTTTATAGACATATAAATAAAACTTATTTTATAGGTAAATACATAAATAAATATACTTGTATACTTACATATGTAAATATAATATATATGATATATATATACATATAAAAACAAGATACATACTTAATAAACAAAAAAACAGCTTGGTTCTTGTGGAGCAAGCAACCTCCGACAGAGAAAAAAATCATTTTCTACATAGTAGTATAAATCTTTAGTTAAATCTCTACTTACTCATAAGATGTGAATGAGTGGAACATTAAACATCTAGCATAGAGCATAACGCTAATAAAAATTTTGAAGGGGCTCCTAATAGTGTGTGTATTTTTTTCTGCAGATTAACTACCTTCAACAGAATATAGGCATGAGTAATTTATAGCGACCTCAGCAGCTTGCACATGCACTCAGATCTGCTTAATGAAGGCCGCCTCACCTGGCAGGTGGAGGTGATGCCCAATCAGGGTCCAGGTCAGTATGGCTCCTGCTTGCGATTTCTCTCTTCTAATGCTTTCTGTTTTCCAGAACCAAATTCATGTTTAACAAAGTAGCATTTGCAGTGCCCACCCCCGAGGTACAATGAACGAGGTATTGCTTTGGAACCAAACAGACTTTGATTTGGACTCTGACACCACCAGATATGAATTCGATAAACTTTGCAAGGGACTTAACATTTCTTTTTTTTTTTTTAATTTACTTGACAGACAGAGATCACAAGTAGACAGAGAGGCAGGTAGAGTGAGAGGGGAAAGCAGGCTCCCTGCTGAGCAGAGAGCTCGATGCGGGGCTCGATCCCAGGATCCTGAGATCATGACCTGAGCCGAAGGCAGAGGCTTAAACCACTGAGCCACCCAGGCACCCGGGACTTAACATTTCTTAATCTGTTTTCTCAAGTATAAATTTAGAAGAATAAAGCTCACTGTGGTCACTCTGTGGTCTGTAAACTTTTGTCCAAAGAACGGGTGAAAAATTCTTGCCCTGATAATCAAGACTTATTCAGTCTGGCACTAATGTTATCTAGCGCCCTCCTGCACTCAAACACTCCGGCCAAGCCCCTCATGCATAACCCTTCTTTCTATCACCGCCACATCCGTCTGTCCTCATTTGTGTGGCAGACAAAATCATGCCCTCTGGAGATACCACATCCGATCCCTGGACAAGTTTATGAGGACAAAGGGTCTTTGCCAATGTAATTACTTTAGGGATCTTTAAGTGAGATTACCCTGTATTATTGGAGTGGGCTTACATGGCATCGCAAATGTCCTTATAAGACAGAGGCAGAGGGAAATGCAGCACAGGCACAGAGGAGAGGGGACGTGAGGACGGAAGCAGGGGAAGCCTGGGAATGCCTGCAGCCCCCACGAGCTGGGAGAGGTGGGGACAGATCCCCCCAAAAGGATCTGGAGGCGGTGTGGCCCTGCCAGTGTCTCTGTTTTAGCCCACTGTTACTAACTGCCAACTCACCAGAACTGTGAGAGGATAGATTCCTGCCATTTTCAGCCACCAGGTCATGGTTTTTGTTACAGCAGCCACTGGAAACTGATACAGTGGGTTTCCCCCAAAGCTGACTCTGAGACACAGCTGTGAGTGCAAACATCTGGGAAGTGAGAGCAGGCGTGACTGCAGCGGGGTGGGAAGCAGTGAGAAGAGGGGAGAGCCGACAAAGGATATATTAAAAGGTGGCTGTGCTGGGGGCCATCGGGGCTCAGCCTTACCAGGGACCCTTTGAGATCATGACCCTGTGGATCATGCTTCAAAATCTTCCCACTGTGCAGAAAGATACCTGGGGTATTTATCCCCAGTGTTTACTCCTTCTTGGTTGAGGGTCACTCCTGGGAATACTTTGGTATTGTTTTCCACCACCCAATTTGTGCTATAGTTTTTTAACCAAGATTTAAGAGACAAATACAGAAGGTGTACTCAGAACCCTAGTGCAGGGCCCCCTGGGGAAGGTGGCTCATGAGATGGCCAGGGCAGGGGTGAGGACCACAGAGGGAGGGTCCATCTGGTGGGCTCTGTGATCTCAAAGGTGATGAGGCTCTGGAAGCTGGTAGTAGCTGGGAGTCAGGTAAGGGAGAGTATCTGCCTATGTCCTGCCAATGACTCTTTCTTTTTTAAAAATATTTTATTTATTTATCAGAGAGAGAGAATGAGCATAAGCATAAGCTGGGGGGAGGCGCAGGCAGAGGGAGAAGTGGGCTCCCGTTTGAGCAGGGAGCCGGATGCGCACTTGATCCCAGCCCCGGGATCATGACCCAAAAGGAAGGCAGACGCTTAACTGACTGAGCCACCCTGGCATCCCCTGTAACCTTCTTTTCTGAACCTAAGCAGCTGGTTGACGTGGGAGCTGCCAAAACGTAGACTGCCGGTGCAGGGAGCAGAAGAGGTCTGAGGAGGAGAAGACAAACACCAGCATTATTAGGGACTTACCCTGCAGGCTGGTGGGAGCAGCCCATGGTGTTCTCTGGCCAAGTCCGGAAATGTAGGATATCAAATACTACACCACTTCATCCTAAAAGTGGGATGTGAAGCTGGTTTAAAGGGGAAAAGATCCTAAACACAAAGGCAAAATATTAAAATCCATGATGGTCTAATGATTCCAAGCAATGGTCAAATAACCTGGAGTCAAGAAAATAGATTCACGTTGAATCCGAGACAATTTGGACATCTGGATTTTAGACAAAGAAGTCTTTTTGCTTTTTTTGTTTTGTGTTTAAATTACTTGTTCTACCTAGCTTTCATCATTATTTTGAGACGGAATTGAAACAAGGGCACTAGACGTTGTTGTGAAGAAATAGGAAATCCAGGGCTGAGAAAACTAATAAATAAATAAATAAGAGAACAAGAAAGGTTGCATTCAGGTGAAATCTACTGCCCAAATCAAGAATCAAGAGAGTAGGTTGTTAAAGAGGTATTTATACCACAATTGCTCTATGTAGTTCCTGGGCTTCATGTCCTTCAGTAAAAGTTACACTGGTATTTGTGATTTGGTTGTTTCCAAAAGGATTTGAAACACTATGGATTAAAACAAATTAAGATACGTAAAATAAGAATCCCTATCCTTCTTTAAAGGGAACAGTACTTGCTAATAAATTTGAGATAAAGCTTTCTTTATAATTATATGTAACTATATAAAATATAATATATATAATAAATATATATAAATATATAAAACAGGATATTTATATGTAATTTGTAATAAATGCATATAATTTATATTATGTTGTTACATTAATACATTATATGTTTACATTTATGATCTAAAATGCATTAAAAATCTATTTGCAGGGAAAAAAACCCTGGAACACAAAATTCAGGAAACTAGTCCAGCTATAAAGGATGCAGGGCAGTAGTTTCCCAGTATCTTGTTTGGGTTGCTAATAAAAGAGAGAACATTACATGAAGTCTTCAGTCAAAGATAACATTCTGCAAT
This sequence comes from Lontra canadensis, assembly GCF_010015895.1. Classification (NCBI taxonomy): domain Eukaryota; kingdom Metazoa; phylum Chordata; class Mammalia; order Carnivora; family Mustelidae; genus Lontra; species Lontra canadensis. The sequence continues at coordinate 2,018,322 of NW_022631114.1, forward strand.
TCTTTGCTTTCCAGTGTTGTTGTTGTTTTTGAGATTTATTAATTTATCTGACACAGAGAGAGAGCACAAGCAGGGAGAGTGGAAGAAGGAGAAGCAGGCTCCCCGCTGAGCAGGGAGGCTGAGGCAGGACTCGATCCCAGGACCCCGAGATCATGACCTGAGCCGAAGGCAGACGTTTAATCAACTGAGCTACTCAGGCACCCCTCCAGTGTTTTAAATTAGTATCCAAACAGAATGTAAGAAATCACACCACCTTATAATCAACGTGGCCTTAGCACACGTTAGAGCCCTGAGGGAAACTTGTGGGAGCTTAGTAAATCCACAATCACTACACCTAACATGTCTAGCTGCTCAGGCTTGCTGACGGAAGCCACAGTTGGAGGTCGTTGCAAACATGATCTACTCCCGGGAGAACTTGAGATCATCGAACAAATTCGCTGGTGCCATATTCAACCCACAGCGGACACGAACGGCAGAAGCCCACAGCGGGCCGTGAGACTTCCTGCCTGCTCACGCGGACACGATGCCCATCGCAGCACCGCCAAGCCACAGGACCCAGGACTGACCTCTGTCCGGTGAGAGAAGTCACTCCACGTCTGCCCTGCTTCATTGCAAAGGGAAGGGAGAAAATAACCTCAGCGGGTAGAGCATAGACCCCTCGCACAGAGCCTTCGTGGAGGTCATGAATCTAAGAGGAAAAGAAAAAATAAGGACGTTGCAAATACAAAGCTAGGATAAACCCAGGGAATGTACTTTGCATGTATAATGGGGAAGATGAGTATTTCTCCTTGAGAATCCTTGATGGTTTCCCTGCAGGTGCTCAGGACACTTTCTCATAGCACCCCAGAGGCTACACACGGGGCAGCGTGTTTGGTTTTTTTTTTTAAGATTTTATTTATTTATTTAAGAGAGAGAGAGAGCACGCATGTGCACACACACAAGCAGGGTGTGGGGATAGGGAGAGGGAGAAGGGGACACCCCGCTGAGCAGGGAGCCCGATGTGGGACTCAATCCAGGACCCTGAGATCATGACCTGAGCCAACGGCAGACACTTAACCCACTGAGCCACCCAGGCACCCAGATTGGGGGGGTGGGCAGTGTACTTTAATATTCAGTCAGGTAGGCACAGAGGAGTTAAAGGTCTTGCCCCAAATAACCAAGGAAGTTAGCAGGAGAGCTAGATGAGCCTTCCCAACCCCACAGTTTCCACGACTTTGATCATTTAATTGAGACAGGCTGCAGCTCTCAGAGGGCCCGGAACTCACTAGATAACTAGGCTTCCTCCAGGCCCAAAGCATATCACACCAGCTTCTCCATTGTGCTACCAAGATGCAAAGAGTCTCTGTGTGCACAGTACCTATCCCCCGGGGTCCCTGTGCGACTAGCAGCTATTGTCAGGTTTTTATTGCTGAGAGATGTAAAGGGGAGGTTTGACATGAAAATGAAGCTGGGCAGAGCAATGCCTCTGTACTTAAAAAAAGTATATAATAAAATAAATAATAAATAATAAAGTGTGTGTGTGTATATATATATATATATATATATATATATATATATATAGTGCTTAATATCCAAATGCTTTACCACATTTGTCTATTGAGAGCATTTTCACGAGGAGCTACATAAATGGTATTTTGGCAATTCTTATATCAAACAGTGAATCAACATTGCTGTCTCTTAGAAAACACAGGTCCGGGAACACGTCTGTTGGGGTGACATCTTCTGCTTAACTGTAAGGATGCTTCCCACAGGATTGTAAGCAAAAAGAATGCTTCTCAGAATGTTAAAAATAAGTAGCTACTTATCCACATAAAGGTATAAATGATGTCAAGTGATTTTAAAATAGTGATTTGAACGATTATCCCTAGAAGGATGTATCCTAATGGCAAAAAGGAACCCCAAAGACATTGTTAACTTCACGGACTGCTTATATTGTTACTGACCGTATTGGCAGTATTTTTCTAAAACTAATGCACAGCAGATAAAACAAATAAGTAATTTTGTTCACATCACTACAGCCAAGATTTTCATCATAAGTGATTGAAATTAGAAATATAAAATCGAGAAGTAAAAAGTCTCTCATTTCTATTTCAATTGGTTGCATCATTATGCTCATGGGGTATTTTTTTTAAATGCTCCCCCTCCCCCCGCCAGTTCTGTCGACTGATAGAACCACCAAACTACACCTGGGAGCAATGAGCATCCCTCGTGTTCGTCTTGTGATCTCTAAGTATAGTTCCTGTTACAAAGCTCTTTGGAGAAATAACTGCTTCAGATCTGGCCCAGGAAATAGATAAGATGAGCCAGGCACCTCGTACCATGTGGGAAAATGAGAAAATTCACCCAAGACCATGGAGCTAGATGAGCCTTCCCAACCCCATAGTATCCACAACTTTGATCATTTAATTGAGCCTAGTTATCTGGTCACCAAGTCAAAAGGCTTGGGATCCAACCTAAAGCGGCCTCCACTCCCCAAAGGTGGGACGGTTTGGTTTTCAGAAAAAATAATAACTTCAAAGAATTTGAGGGCTTCGAATATCTTATTATTCATGAGTTCAAAATGATACTGAAATGAAAACCCATCCTGGATCACTGTTGACTTCACTCGTCTAAGGTTTATCCTGGTTTTCCTGTATACACTGTGCACTGGGGTAATCATATAGCTCGCAAAGGAAAGCCTCTCCTTGTAGTACTCCAGCTAACAAATGAAGAAAGGTCAATGTAATAACACTGCTTCTCGGTCCCTAGGAGAACAATGGCCGAGGCACCGGTCATCCACGACTGATCAACCATTAGACGGAAAACTGATGGGAAACTATAAAACAATGCAAAGACTGATAAGGCCTGACTCAGTAATCAATTTTTACATCATAAATAGTGAGACGGTTAGACGTCACGTGTCTCCTGAAGGAAGTACACAGGTACGACTTATTCTTCCCTCAAAATGGAAATTTAATCCGATAAAGCCTCTAGATCTAGTTGCTAGTTTTAAAGAAATATGGAAGACGGGAACATATGTTCAGTGACACCATAAGGATGCAATTAACAAAATTTAGGGGGAAAGGACCTGGTTTCTTTAATCTCTTCAATAAATAAAGTGCCAAGAAAAATATAGAGAGGGGAAATCGGGAAGTTAAAAGGGACTTAAGAGTTCTATCAACCAAATGCAATGTGTACTGGTCAACCATAAAGATGTAGTAACTGATGGCAAAGACATTTTGAGATACTCTTGGAAATTTGAATAATGACTATTTTAGGATGTTAAGGAATTATAACTAATTTTTTACTGTGATATTTATGTTGTGACTAGGTTTTAAAAGAATCCTTAACTTTTTTTTTTTAATGTTATTCTTTTAATTGACAGATCACAAGTAGGCAGAGAGGCAGAGAGGCAGGCAGAGAGAAAGGGGGAAGCAGGTTCCCCACCGAGCCGAGAGCCCGATGTGGGCCTGGATCCCAGGACCCTGAGATCACGACCTGAGCCGAAGGCAGAGGCTTAACCCACTGAGCCACCCAGGCGCCCCAAGAGTCCTTTACTTTTTAAACATGCCTGGTAAGATACATGTAGTTGAAATGATATGTTGTTAGGGATTTTCTTGAAAATGATCTAGTTTGGGAGGGAGGGATTGAAGAGGGATTTATGTAATAAGATCACCCATGAGTTTAAGTGAAGTGATAGATACATAAAGGTTTGTTATGCTATTCCCTACTTCTGTGTGTGTTTAATCATTTCATAGCAGAGGTAAAAATTTAAAATCTCTAAGACCCAGCGTCATTTACATAATTTTCTTTAAACTTAATTTCTATATTAGCAGAAGTTAAAAGAATATGCACATTATTTGGTACATGTTGCTGTCCTATTGTCTAGGGTTGTTTTATAAATTCCAAATATGATCAAGAAAAATTTGATAACATCTCCCTGGCCTCTTTAATGATTAAACAATAGAGTCGATGTCTTCTGTTAAGCCACAAGTGAGACAATAGAGGAAAAGAACGGTGGGTGCTGACTTTAATTTGCAAACACAAAAAAATTTTTAAACAAGTGGCACCTTGAAACACCTTACTTTGAGGATTGAACTTGGTGGACACACATTGGCAGAAGTGGAATCTTTAGACTACTCAGCTGGGGTCAGAAGGAGGATGATAGCATTTTGTAGCCAATGCTGTAAAATCAGTGACTTCCACTGTGTGGTAGAGGAGAGAGGATTTTCAGGTCTTCCCCAGCCTGAAAGATGCTCTTACCTTCCTCCCCCCTCACAGAGTAAAGCGATCACCAGATGTCTTCCCATTACCTCAACGTGAGCTGAGAGAGAGAGAGAGAATGAAGGTCTACCACTGTAAAGGGATAAGCCGATTGCTTTGACGGTCTTGCAAGATCCATGTGGCTGGAGCACAGAGCAAAACCGGGAGGGGCAGGAGAAGAGAATAGGGTAGGAGTCCCATCTCGTGGAAACCATGGCCTGCAAGTGAAAGGTTTGGACTTTATGCCACATATGAGAAGCCACTGTTGGGGTTTTATGCTGGTGAGCACAGTGGCCAGACTTGCATCATCACAACTCACTGTGACTGCATTGAGTAAGACTGGAGCAAGCATGGGAATCGTGGTAGGAGAGTAATATTCTCACGAAACATAATGGTAGCTGATAGTGGAGATGGTAGCTGGTAGTGGAAATGAAGAGAAGATATATTTTGGAGGTGGAACTGACAGGGCTTGTTGCTGTATTGGTTGTGAAATATCAGGGAGAAAGATTTCAAGGAATACACCCAGACTGTGGGGCATGATGAGCCAGAAGGAGGGATGTGCACATAACTAGATAAAGAACACAAGCAAAGAAGCAGGAGACCAAAAGTCAAATTGCATGCATACTAAGTTTGAGATGCTGATTAGATATCAAAGTGACATCCACATGGTGCTACCAAATAGAGGTTAGGATATGGGTCAGGAAGAAAGAAGTGTTGTCATCAGACATTTACACAGAGCAGAAAGTAATGTCTTCTGGTGCTGATCAGAGCAGGAAGTACTGGGGCATCTGGGTGACTCAGTTGGTTAAGGTCTGCCTTTGACTCAAGTCATGATCCCAGGGTCCTAGGATTGAACCCTGAATCAGGCCCCCTGCTAGCATGGGGGGTCTGCTTCTCCTTTTCCCTCTGCCCTTCTCCCTGCTTGTGTGTGTTTTTTTTTCTCTCTCTCAAATAAATAAATAAAATCTAAAAAGATTTTTAAAAGAAAAACAAACAGGAATTATTGAAAGTCTAGATAGAATCATAAGGAGAGAGCCAACTGGAATTAGAAGCCCACTGACATGACAAGACATGCCATATTGAGGGTCTTAGTTTGTGGCCAGCTAAGACCAACTCCTATTCACACTAGCATATAGAACACCCTTCTGGTGAGTTCTCCCACCCCCGAACATAGAACGTCTTCTCAGCTTGCTAAGGAAGCATTCCTAGGATGAAGTCATCTTTCTGCCGTCCTCGAGGTTCTGATCTTTCAAGACAAGAGGAAGACCAGGATTGGGCCAGAGTTTAGTAAGGTCTTTGGATAGTCTCCAGGAATGAAGCAAATCTACTGTCTTTCTTGAGGACTCTTCTCAAGGTGGTTATTGTGAAAAGTAGAAAATGACCTATGGTACCATCCAGTAAACATTCTGGCATCCCCCAAATTGCCGGAAATCATAATCACAACAAGGTGAGGGGAGAGCTCTGCCTTCTTTAGAACTTCTAATGTTTTTTTCAGCATGCACAGATGTAGCCCATACATTCTGCTGTGACATTGTCACACCCCCAGAGAAATATTTTTTTTTTTTAGGTTTGGATTTGGTGGTAAAGCTGCAAACATGATCAGAGTCTTATAGAATGTCAGAATGAGAAAAGTAGTCCAAGGAAACATCTGTTTTTAATCTTTTTGGTATCGTAGAACTCTTTGAATACATGATAGACACTGTAGATTCTCGCCTCTGGAAAATAAACATTACATATGGAACAATTCACATACAGTTTTAAGGAGTTTGAAGAATCCCTGCTATTCATGAAACCATTTGTGGGTCGATGGATTCCTGACCAAGACTTTTGGGTCTGGGAGGTGATATAAGACATGATTTAACAAACACGAGAAGACACGTGAGACAGTCTGAGAATAAGGAGTATCTTCCATGCATCATCTTCTCGCATATTCCAGACATGGACCAGATCACAAGAAGGTCTGTTCGCGTGGAGCTGTTCCAAGAGCTCAGAAGTCATCAAGAGAGGATAATCATCATGGATACCCCAGTTGGAGACAGTTTGGAAAGAAGCAAACTTACCCTCTTTTTCTTTACTAAAAACCTCAGGATCCTTAGGAGCATGAGGGAAGAGGGAGGAGAGCGGGCAGGTGTGCTCCATGGTACTGATGGGCTCACAGAGGACCTGGGCATCAGTCGTGTATAAAGCAGACATCCATTTGGCTGGGATTCAGGCTTTGGCTTTGAGTGAATTCCCTTGCTCCCAATAGGACCCGTCTCAATGTGACAAGAATTTGTCCTAAATGATGTACTTGCCAGGATTCCATGGCACAGAGGAAGCAGGGACATAGGAAATGTTGCTGGCAAGGTCCAAAGTGAAGTTGAAGAGACTTCAGCGGTTTCCTGCCAACAGTCCTGTGCTGGGCTCAGCAATCGGAAGGATGGTCCTGTGCATCCAGGGATGAACCAAGATACAAAATACAAGACAAGGTGAAAGGATCCAATGCAGAAGAACAAAAGAGGCTTTTACCTATTGCGATGCTGCAGGAGGGAGCCATGAAAAGCCACAAGCCCACTTTATCAGACCAAGGATCAGATTTTTGTTTCCTTCTCATCAAGAGATGCCAAGAAATCTGTGATCTTATGCCAAAGACAGGAAAGTGGATTCTTTCTAAGGATTAGTTCTGAAAGCCTTTCATAGACAGTGCCAATGAAGTAAGAGCGGCCTTTGGTGGTTGAGCCATTCCAAACTCTCTGATTGACAAATCTGCTCACGACTTTTCCCATGCATTCCCAAGAAAAGGACATTCTAGAAAAGCTAAAGTTATTTCCAAATATTATGCATACTTGTCGTAGTGTCAGTCCTTCGAGGACCACACAGAAGTTCAGGACCCATTACATGGATTTCCGCCAAGTAATGTAGATGCGCTCTTTTCCCCATGGGAGAGACCACTTGGGCATAAAATGCAGAATGGGATCATATCTCCTGAACTTCAAGAGAGCTAGTTAATTTTTAAAAAGAGTTCATATTGCTTTTAATAAGTGAGAAAAGGGAAATTCAGGCCCAGGCAGAAATGGGATTCTAAATGTAACTGCCTTAGGCAACATGCAGTCGGATTTTCCGTGGGGTCTATGGTAAAGGCGAGTTGCTGTCACACAGCCTGACCTCCAGGAGTAAGAGTGATGCAGGGAGAACTTCATCAGCCTTGCATTTTAGTGAAATGAATCTGGAGCTTCTTTCTTTTTTCTTTTTAATCATTTTTTAAATTTATTTTCAGCATAAGAGTATTCATTGTTTTTGTATCACACCCAGTGCTCCATGCAATCTGTGCCCTCTCTAATACCCACCACCTGGTTCCCCCAACCTCCCACCCCTCCACCTCTTCAAACCCTTCAGATTGTTTTTCAGAGTCCATAGTCTCTTATGGTTCACCTCCCCTTCCAATTTCCCCCAACTCCCTTCTCCTAACTCCCCATGTCCTCCATGCTATTTGCTATGCTCCACAAATAAGTGAAACCATATGATAATTGACTCTCTCTGCTTATTTCACTCAGCATAATCTCTTCCAGTCCCATCCATGTTGCTGCAAAAGTTGGGTATTCATCCTTTCTGATGGAGGCATAATACTCCATAGTGTATATGGACCACATCTTCCTTATCCATTCGTCCATTGAAGGGCATCTTGGTTCTTTCCACAGTTTGGCAACCGTGGCCATTGCTGCTATAACCATTGGGGTACAGATGGCCCTTCTTTTCACTACATCTGTATCTTTGGGGTAAATACCTAGTAGTGCAATTGTAGGGTCATAGGGAAGTTCTATTTTTAATTTCTTGAGGAATCTCCACACTGTTCTCCAAAGAGGCTGCACCAACTTGCATTCCCACCAACAGTGTAAGAGGGTTCTCCTTTCTCCACATCCTCTCCAACACATGTTGTTTCCTGTCTTGTTAATTTTGGCCATTCTAACTGGTGTAAGGTGATATCTCAATGTGGTTTTAATTTGAATCTCCCTGATGGCTAGTGATGATGTACATTTTTTCATGTGTCTGATAGCCATTTGTATGTCTTCATTGGAGATGTGTCTGTTCATATCTTCTGCCCATTTTTTTATATGATTATCTGCTTTGTGTGTGTTGAGTTTGAGGAGTTCTTTATAGATCCTGGATATCAACCTTTTGTCTGTACTGTCATTTGCAAATATCTTCTCACAAAGCTGTGATCACTAAGACAGCATGGTACTGGCATAAAAACAGACACATAGACCAGTGGAACAGAGTAGAGAGCCCAGATATGGACCCTCAACTCTATGGTCAGTTAATCTTCAACAAAACAGGGAAAAATATACAGTGGAAAAAAGACAGTCTCTTCAATAAATGGTGCTGGGAAAACTGGGCAGCTATATGTAGAAGAATGAAACTCGACCATTCTCTTACACCGTACACAAAGATAAATTCAAAATGGATAAAAGACCTCAACGTGAGACAGGAATCCATCAGAATCCTAGAAGAGAACATAGGCAGTAACCTCTTCAATATCAGCCACAGCAACTTCTTTCAAGATATGTCTCCAAAGGCAAAGGAAACAAAAGCCAAAATAAACTTTTGGGACTTCATCAAAATCAAAAGCTTCTGCACAGCAAAGGAAACAGTCAAGAAAACAAAGAGGCAACCCATGGAGCTTCTTTCTTATGCCAAGTCCCTTAGGTCAACTATGTACTAAAAACAGTCTTCCCCCTTTGGTTCAGGGAGTTTGGGAAGAACTTCCTTGAGGAACCCATCTAGGGCTTTGGAGACAGGAAAGTTGGCAGCGTTAGAATATGGGTGAAAGCGATGCCTGGGATTGTTAAAACCGATGGGGTCGGGGGGGGAAGGTTTCTATGGAAAAACCAAGCATCATTTTATTTTACTGCTCTATTGAGGCCCCTTGCTCAGAACACAAGCCAGGTCTGCAACTCTTGAACGGGGTAGTTCCTGTGAATCCTGCAATGAAATGCATTCACCCCTGGGGGCGGGGGTGGCGCTGGGAGAGTTGGTGGGAAGTGGAGGGTGTTGCCAACACACATGCTTTGTCATTTAGAACCGCCCAGGGAGCAGTTACAAAACACACACCTGCAAATGGCAAGGTGATCGCTTCCCCAGGTAATGTGCAAAAAGACACGCAGGGACATCGGTCCTCAATGTCTCCTTCCCAGAAATGCCTCCAGGTAGAGCATTGCCTCACTTGGAGGAAGGTGGCCCCAGCCTAGGAATTTGGCCACGGAGGATTTATGATTCACCGTAGGGGCTGGAGACATTTAAAGGCAAGACCAATTGAGCATGGGAGTGTGAGAAAAGTCCGTTCTGGTCATCTGCTGATCCAGGATCACACTCTTCCCTACACATCTGAGAGTGGTGACAGCCTTTTGGCCGCTGGGGAAGTCAAGTGCACTAAGAGACCTAGCAGCCATTACGGACAATCACTGTGCTCCCAGCGACAGAGGTAAGAGAGAATGTCCTAAGTCTTTCCAGAGGATACCTGTTGTCCTTAGTTCTTCCTCGAGGCTAGTACGAAGCTCACTGTTTCATGCACGCATTCAAGAGAGCCACTTGGAGGGTCCACATGGACTGGGCCTTGTGCCCTGGGCAGGGAGGTGCACGGCCTCATGAGGCCACAGGGTGGCCATGAGGAGTCCTGTGGAAGTAGTTAATCTGCACGTTGACCAGGCTCTCTTCTCCCCCACAACCCCCAGCTTTTTATCAGCACTGCCATCTTGAAATTCGAGAAAGCTCTCCCTGGAGAAGGGTGGTGGGCTGAGGGAGGCTGGACCCTGGAGGTCCTTCACTACCACTGCCAAGGAGAGCCATCCTAAGCCATTCAGATGGGAAACCTCCATGCAAGAGAGCAAAGAACACTTGTCCCAAGGACTTTGATCATCTGCTCCAAAGGACTGGATGACTTTAAGGGAATCCACATTCTGGGAATCCCCTAGGCACCAGGCTGTGGCTGGTTGTCTGAGCCGCCTTTCCAATGCACTGCCTAGATGGTCATATAATTAGCCTCCCCCCACTCCACTCTGGAGTCTTTTCGGTTTCCTGGAAGCTGTGCCTGGGGCCCTGTGACCCTCTCTCAAGACCTGATTTCTCTGACCCCTTGTCAGACCAAGTCACCTGGGAACAGGGCAGCTAGCTAGGTGAGAGAAAGGGGAGGCTTACAAGCTACAGAATTGCTAATTTCCTCAGGAATCCAAAGTTCTCTTTGATCCCTTAAGGGGACCTCAATGAATATGTACATTTATTTTATGCATTTTTTAAAAAGTTTATTTTGCAGATCAGAATATATCTTATGATCTCATTTTTGCCCAGTGACCAAAGGTAAAGAATTGGAAAATGACCATACAATGAGAAAAAAACAAGAAAATCCCAGAATCAATTCCCTTTACCTCACTCGTGCTTGTCAGGTTAAGATATTTCAAACCCATTATAGGATCTGTACAAATTCCAAGAAACACATGACATGTGGTCTCTGATCGCTAATCATTATTTTTATTTTCTTTGCCAAATATTTTTAAAAATAATAGAGTCATATCAGAGACATTTGAAAATAAAATAGGAAGTAATCCCAAATCCCACCTAACATGTTCTACAGTTTTCGAGTTAGCATGCGCCCATCTTTGCATCTGTGCATGTTTTTTTCAGAGACAACCATAAGTAATGTTTGACTTTATAACAATTTTTAAATTTTTTTAAAAAGATTTTATTAATTTATTTAACAGAGAGAGAGAGAGCCCAAGCAGGGGAGCAGCAGAAGGAGAAGCACAATCTCCGCCAAGCTAGGAGCCCGACTTGGGGCTCCATTCCAGGACGTTGGGATCATGACCTGAGCCAAAGACAGACAGACACTTAACCGACTGAGTCACCCAGGTGCCCCTGTAACTATTTATTTTTCTACTTTATGTTACTATAGATGATAATAAAAAACTTCCACCCAAAACATAAGAGGACAAAACAAAACAAAAACTTCTTATATAGCTTTATGATTCTTCTCTTCCCTTTCTTTCTTTTTCTTTCTTTCTTCCTCCTTTCTAATTGCATTTATACTTACATATAATTTTACATGAAAGGGACAGAATCCCAGCAGCTTACTTTTCTCTTTTCTCCTCCTCCTCCTCTCCCTGTCAAACTGCCAACCGAGCAACTAGCCCCAAATTTAGCTTTCTTACCAACGTGATGTGAATTCTTCCTTACTTTCCTCGGTTCATAAAATAGAATCACACGCACACAACACACATACACAGAGACACACACATAGACACACACAGAGTCTTTTGGCACTGCTTTACAAAAACAGGATCATATTAGGGCAGTTTCTTTGCATCTTTTTTTCTTGCTCAGTAGAAGCACTAATTCATTCTTTGTGATCTCTTTCTAAAGTCCCATGGAGTGGATGGGTCATGAATTATTCAACAATTTCCCTATTCATCATTATACACCGTGTTTATAATTTTTAACTCTACAAACAAAAACAACATCTTAGATAAACATTTTATACAGCTGGTCTTATGATGTTGATACTTTTCTTTCCATGGTAAATAGTCATTGAGTGGGGTTGCAATTTATTTTACTTTTTAGAAGACTTTGCCAGATTGCTTTCCCCCAAAGGCTATAAATACTCACATTTCCACCAGCAAATGGGACAGTGTGCTCTTCTCTCTTGCATGCCAGCAGAAGGCTCTTCCTTAAACCTGGCATTATGGATGTAAGTCATATATCACTGTTAATTTAACATCCAATTTCCCACTACTACTGAACTTGAACATCCTTTTACATAGATGCCAAACATTTAGAGTCCTTTCCTGTGGATTGCTTGTTTATACCCTGGCCTGCCTTTCTTTTGGGTTGTAGGTCTTTTCCTCGTCAATTTGTAAGAGTTCTTTGTATGATATCACGTTTATTTTGCCAGATTTCAAATCCAATTTCAAATATAATTTCTGTTTACCTATAATCTATCTTTTCCTACATGAAAGTTATGCTTACATGTAAATCTATCTCTTTTTCCTTAGCAGATTCTGGATTTCCTGCCTTGGGTAAGAAGGTACTCTAAATTTTACATGTGATCTTTCAGATTTTTTCTGAAGGTTTTTAGGGCTGTGTGTTTACACTTCGAACTTCTTCTTACCAGAATTTAGACTTTCATATGATTTAAAACAGCACAATTTTGTTTTCTTTCAGACAGATAGGTGTTTATGATAGTACATTGACTAACCAAACCATTTCCCCACAGAATTAAAATATCACACTTGTATCTTACAGTCTTTTATATCCTTGGGTGTCTTTCTAGCTTAACTACATTGTTTCACGGATCTATGTTTCTACCCCAAAAGTAACGCCATATTTATTTGATTAGTTTATATGTTTTGGCAATTCCTTCCCCTGTTTTTTAAACAATGAAAACAAAACAAAACTTTTCTACCTATCTGTTGGCGTTTATTTTCCCATTTAAACATTAATGTAACTTTAGGTGATAATTTCAAAAAACACTGTTAGAATTTGCATTGCTTAGGATATCATTTCAGATGCTATAATAAAGGGACGAAGTGAAGGGGTAACTAAACAGACCAGAGTTTTGATTTGTTTGTGTTTTTCTTAGAAAAATGCCAAGTGAAGCAGTCTTGGACTGATGTGTCCATTTCATGGTAAGAGAGCCAGGTTCTTGCCATCTTCTGTCTTGCCATTGCGGAGAGGGTGGGCTGCTCACCTGCATTCCAGTAAAAAAGGGAAAATAAGCAAGGAAAGGTCGAGTCCCCCCCCACCCCCAATACCACATACCTTTTAAGAGTGAAGGTTGCTCTTAGAAAAGAAAAGAGGGGCTGGAAATGGAGTTCATGATTGTTCATGCCTATGTGAGGAAGTCTCTGTTACTCCCAACAGCATGGGGTTCAGCAAGCTGCCAGATTGGCGAACACATCCACGTAGTGGGAGGGTGACGTTCCCCCAGCGCCATGGGACCCTCCCAGACCTCCCCTATGTACCTCCTCATCTGTATCCTTTATCATATCCTTTAGTACCCGGGGCCTATAAGTCACCCTTTCCCTGAGTTCCATGAGCTCTTCTAGCAAATAATTGAATCCAGGGGGAGGGAGATCGGGAGATCTCCAATTGGTAGCCAAGCTGGGTAGAAGTTGTGGGTAACTCGGGTCCCTACTGCTTGCATTTGGTTTCTGAAGCTGGAATGTGTGAGAATTGAGTTACACTGTAAAATACCCACCCAGCTGGTGATGCAGAATTGCTTGGTGTGTGAAAAAACCCACATGTTTGGTGACCAGAAGTAACAGAGTTGAAGTGTTGTGTGTAAAAGAAAGGGGAGAAAGACAGGAAGACAACTGTAGGTCTTTCTCATGGACCAGCAACCGAAGTTTAATTGCAAATACCAATGTTCTTACAGAGAAAGGGAGAAAGGACATTGGAGGATAAAACATTTTTTTACCACAGGATTCTAGTTGGAATTGCATTCATCGTGTGGTATAAAGATGGAAAGATACACATTTTATGAAATTAAATTTTCTAATCCAAAAATTTATGCCTTGTCATTGTTCAACATTTATGCTATCTCCTTCAATATTTTTTAATAATTTTATTTAATGAGGACCCCTCCATTTCACATTTTTCCTCTTGATTTATTGATGTTATGAATTATGTTGATAGATCTTATAGTATTGAAGTGTCTTTGAAATAATGAATAAATCCAAATTGGTTATAGTGTATTAATCTCTGGAAACATCAAAACTACTGAGTTCTATTTGCTATATTTTTAGTTTATAATGTGTAGCCATACATAATATTGGTTGAGATTTTTAAAATATTGGTGAATGTTTGATATTAAAATTATGCTAGCCTCATAACCTTAGTCATGGAGGACTTTCCATCTTTTTATATGGATTAGAATTGACAATTTCAAGAACAATGAAATCTGGACTTTAAAGTTTAGTTGAAACTCACCTGTGAAACTATCTGGACATGGAAACTTTTATATTAATAGCTTTTCACATACCTTTCCAAGTCTTCTGTGGTAATTACTCTGTGTATGTTCTCAATCTTGTCTTTGGTACATTTTGTTAATATACTTTTTTTCGTTTTTTATTTTTGTTTTATTTTTAATTTTTAAATATGTATGTATGTATGTATGTATTTATTTATTTATTTATTTATGTTTTGTTATAATGTTATCCATTTCCTCTAGATCTTCACATTTCTTACCAAGAGTTGTAGAAGGTAGTTCTTTTAAATTTCTTCTGTGTCTCTGTGATCTTCTGTATCTATGGTTATATCTCTTGCCCTATTCCCAAACATATTTTTTAGTCTTTTTTTTTAAATCTCAACTTGTATTTTAATGTTTTTTAAGTCATAATGAAACTCCTAAAGGATTTGTTTAGTATAATGGTATCATCGCAAAACTAGCCCTTAGATGCATTTATCTTTTCTCTTATTGCTTATCACTCTTTCTTTCTTACTACTTTTTTCACTCTTATCTTTGCTAATTGCTTATTCATATTTTCTTCTGTTGTTGTTTCTCTAATTTTCTGTGATACAGACTAAGTTTCATTATTTTCGATCTTTCTTTTTAGATAAAACATGGAAGTTTCCAGATTTCCCTCTGAGCACAATTTACACTTTCAGTTTGGATCATCTCTTTGTTCCCAAGTTGGTCTGAGGTGGTATTTCTTAATTTCTGATCCTAATTTGATCACTTTCTCTGATTCATCTAACTCCATTGGATGATGATAGAAACACAGACTTTAAAATCTCTCCTTTCTTAGTTCCATCAACTTGGAAAATAATTTTTTATTATCTACATGAGGGGTTATGGATTCATAAATTCTTTTATGTTCTCAATTTTTGTCTGTTACATATGACTGATTCTGAAAGGGTTGTATTAAAATCTCCCACTAATATCACCTCGTTATATAACTCCTCTGTTTCTAATAGGTTTTGCTTCATGTATTTAGCTGCTTTTTTGTGTGTGTTCATGGGGGTTTATGAGTTGTTCCGTGTGTCTATATTTGTCTGAGAAGCAGACACCCAGATGGAATTCAAGATGGCTGCATTATACCAGAGGAGCAGCCTGTGAGAGAGAACGGGGAGGGAGCTGTGGGCTGGAAGAGGCATCAGACCCTGAGTAAAGGAGAAAGTGAGGCAAAGTTGAGTTGAGGTACTCTAGACTGCTCTGAAATCTAATGAAAAGTTCCAGAACACTTTGTGCCAAAGTCGTCTGTCAGAGGACTCCTTATCTTCAACAATGGGTCTACCCAGGCACCCCGTTCACCCATTGCCTGGGAACAGCTTAGGGGACACTGGCCTCACCACACACACTATGATGGATTTTGGAGGGCAGCAGCTGAAGCTCGGAGTCAATTATGCTCCCTCTAGTTGGGGGTCAGCTAGGTGTATCCTGAGGACAATCATTTTCATGCACCTCCTTCAAAAAGAACGACATTCAACTTTTATTAACTGAGTGACTTAGCATTTTCCAAACCTATTAGATCACGGAAACTTTTTTGTTTTTTTCCTACAGAACCCCTGGAGCATACTCTGGGAGATGCTCTTCTAGCTGCATGTCCTGAGGCATTGTCCTTGGTCTTGTTTAGAAACTTGTAACAATGATATCTGTGAGGACAGAGAAAGCATTTGGATCAAGTTTGCAGCTGATATAGAACAAAATGGAAAACAAATTCAATAGATTTATAGGAGTTGCTCTTCCTAGAACTGATTCAGTTCTAAAAGGCATTTTGAAAGCCATTTGCTCACAAATCCCAAGTAGGGAGGCTGTTTTAAGTGTAAAACCCCCGGATACATGCCCACCAAAATGGGCATGGGTCATGACTTTGAAGCATTAAGACGAAGCATATATTTTTCCTAGCTGATACGTGTTATGTTGGCCTCTGACGTCTGCGAGACAGTTCATTCCCATCCCAACCACTGAGGATTCTTCCAGAACAAATTATTTCTTGTCCCATTGCCACCGACAGGTGACATGAATGGTCTGCGTACTCATTTTATTTTAATCTATTTTCCATTTGCTCAAAATTTTTCTTTTCTTTTTTTTTTTGAAGTACAGTTGACATACGATATCCTCTAATTTCAGGTGTTCATCATAGCGATTCTGCAAGTACAGCCCTTACACTTTCCATTAGTCTGTGTTTGTTATCGGGCTGTTGAAGAACAACATTAAACTTGTAATATTTGAAAAGTCTCATGGAGAAAATATTGAAAGTGTTCCTACCAGAAATGGCCAATTACAAAGAAAAGGGAGGAAGTGGGTTTTACAGATTGAAAGCCACATGGGAACTGCACAGCCAACACATGCCCCTGAGATGAATCATTTGACAGTAGGAATGATCCTTTTGGATAAAATGTGAGTTGGCAACGGAAGAGAAGGTCCAGGCCTATGCCATGTTCAATAACAGGCAAGAGGAGCAAGGGAGATTTATGTGGTTGAAAGATCACCCCTAGCATCCGGTGTTACTCGTCTCCTCTGTAGACTCTTTGGGCCTTAGTTTATAAGACGAAGCAATCTAGAGCTAAGAGTTAGAGAACATGAAGGGAAAGGAGCGGACACTACAGCCAAGGAAACTTCTGTCACAAGTCATCAACGGTCGAGGGGGTTGACTGTCATTTGAATCTGTACCAGATCAAGGTGAGGAGTGGCAGGTGAATGTGGGGTTTCATGGCATCTAAGGAGTTAACAGAAACACGTTCAATGACCCTAAGTGGAAATTAGGGAAGAGAAGCGTGATGTGGGGACTGTTCTTTTGTTATAAGCCTTAGAGCACTATTTGACTGTTTCTGGGTTACTTTGGTTAAAAAAAAAAAAAGTATAATTACAAAGAGGTGAAATCGTGGGATTGCTCCTTAATGAATCATAGTTGCAATCATAAATCTATCCAAAATGATTCCAACGTCTAGAATGAGGAAAATAAAAGAAACCTCGGCAGCGAAGGAATATGGGATATATTCTGGGAGAATGATGAAGCGAGTCTTAAATAAAGACAGCCAGGCAGTGCTGCGGTGTCCCACACCCACACGGGGTGCTAACCAGTCATTGTGAACATCCTGTTTTCCAAGGAAACATTGGCAGGAAAAAAACACTGATGTATCACTATTTTATAAGGAGATAATTGGCAAAGTTTATTGACTAAAGAGTACATAGAAAAGAGGTCTGAAGCCGGAAAATTTCCACTTGGATTTGAAGAAAACTGTTGTAGCTAAATGGGATACTTATTCATTCAATAAAGACATAATGAGCATCTAAGTATAAAGCATGTGCCAGACTCTGGGTGGGAAGGTGCCCATAAAAAGGAAGAGGTTGCAGACTCAAGACACCAAACAGTCTAGTAGGGAAGATGGATGCACGTGGAAACTAAAGGAGAAGGTGTCACCATCTGGACATCACTTAGGCAGGGTCTTCTGAGCAATTCAGCTTGACTGATACTCTCATACATTTTGAATGAGGAGGATAGCCCCACAGTGATGCATTTCTGGATTCCTAATTGTGTTATAGATTTCAAGGGAGAGAGAATGAGAAAGAATGAAGGTATATCCTGTGAGATCAAGCTGGTCTTTTCCAGAACTGCACTTGCATGGAACAAAGGAGAGAGAAAGCGGGTGCCTAAACACAAAAGGGGAAGACAAGGTAAGGAAGAGAATTCGGGTGAGAATGAGAGCTCTGGGATCTAAGGCTGCTACACCAAGGGTCACAACTCACAGGACTAGTTTTAGGAAAGAGATGAAGGGGGTGCGGGTGTTTTTCCGCCATGATTTTGATATTCACTCCCACTAAGTGTCGCCAAGCAATGTGACCGCATTCCTCCACAATGGACTACTGCCCTCCATACCTTAAGATTTTTCTGTGCTGACTTTTTGCTTAAAAGAAAGGGTGTAAGTGGATGCTTGTCTTTTCGATGTTACTTCTGGATTTTTGTTACCATTAGAATGTCTCATCTGGGTTTTAATTAATATTTGAGTTGATTTGGAAAAAAATCTCTTCACTGGTTTTTACTTAAATAAAAATCCTAGTTAAATGTGGCCTTTGGCAAAGCAGAGAAGACCATTAAAATGGTAAAAACTGAAGATAAAAAGGAAAAGATTAGTAATTGTTAAGTCAAGATAACAAACTTTAAGACAGAAGAAAATGTAACCACACAACAGGATGGAGAGGAAAGTGTCTTGGAAGGCCTTGGGACCTAGGAAAAATATTTGTTTACCCAAGCGCTGTTCTGGTTTGGGGTTGAAAGAGATGATCGAGTGAACAGAAGGGCTCAAAGGAGGGGGGCGGATTTGCTAAAAATACCAGGACATTTCACAAGTGGATACTAAATTAGAAAAAGTTATCTGACAATCCATCAGCTGAAGACTCTCCTGAACAACAAATAACAGAACCGGCGTATGTGAAAAGTCCAAGAAAAGAATGCCGATAACTTCAAAAATCTAAGCACCGCTATACCCATGCCTCTTAAGAAGAGTTGAAATTACGGTTATTGAAGGTCATGGCCACAGTACCCATCAGTTTACAGAAAGTTGACAATTCAGAAATGAATTCTAAATGGCTAGAATCAGAAAGATAAGAAATAACAAGTCTTGGTGAGGATACAAAGAAAAAAGAACCCTCGCGCATTATTGGTGGGAATGTGAACAGGGGCAGCCACTGAGGAAAACAGTAAGGAGTTTCCTTCACATCCACCACTGGATATTCACCCAAAGAAAACAAAATCAGATAATCAAAAGATACACCCACCTCTGCATTTATTGCAGCATTATTTACAAGAGCTAAGATACAGAAGCAACCCAACTGTCCATCAACAGAGAGATGGTAAAGATGTGGTCTACAGACACAATGGAATATTATGCAGCCATAAAAATGAGCTTTTGCCATTTTTGACAACATGGATGGACCTAGAGGGCATCATGCTCAGTGCACTAAGTCAGACAGAGAAAGGGAGAGAGCATACGATTTCACTTACATGCGGACTCTAAAAAAGAACACAAATGAACAAACAAAGAGCAGAATCAAACCTATAAATACAGAGAACAAATCGGTGGTTGCTGGAGGGCAGGGTTAGAGGGATGGACAAAATGAGTGAAGGGGAATAGGAGGTGTGGGCTTCTGGTTATGAAATGGTTAAGTCACAGGAACGAGAGGTGCAGCAGAGGGAATGCAGTCAATGGTTCTGTGATCACGGTGTGTGGCGACAGTAGCCACATTTGTGGTGAGACGAGCGTAATACATAGATTCATGCAATCACTTTGGTGTACACCTGCAACTCATTTAATGTTGTGCATCAACCAAGCTTCCACTGAAAAGAAAGAGTATAGGAGCCCTTGGGTGGCTGTTGGTTAAGCAGCCGACTGTTGATTTCAGCTCAGGTCATGATCTCAGGGCCGTGAGATCGAGGCCCAAGATCCACTGAACATGGAGCCTGCTTAAGATTCTCTCTTTCCCTCTCTCTCTGCCCCTTCCTACCCCCGCCCACTTGCGCTCTCTCTCTCTCTCTCATAATAATAAAAAAGAATGTAGAGAGGGAATATTTACAGACAGAGAGATTAGAAAAACAGTGGACTTTTTAATGATGACAAAGCAACAAGAATGGTCCAAGTGAGGAAAAACCCCATTGGGAAATTGTGTTACTGTGTTTTGTTTCTCTGTTGCAATGCTTGCAATGCTTTGGCTTTTCTCTATGGTATATAGAATCGAGGAACAGAAATATGTGGTCATTTGAGCCAATAAAAAATTCATATTGTGCTAATATGGACTAAGTCTGTATTACGAATTGCAGCACACGGCTATTAATCTGGTCTAAACCACCATTTTATTACTACGTGTAAAGCCGTGATGGGTTAACGAGCATCTGTTCGGTTCTCTGGGCTCCTCCGCTGCAGCAGCTGAGGTTGCCGGGATGGGATATTAGGCTGCTCCAGCAGCTCCATTTCAGCCCCAGAGTCCCAGACATCAGGCCTACCATTGTGCTGGGGGTACAGAAATCTCCATGAAGAGCCTGGAGTAACCATCTGGGATGAGATGAGAATAGAGAAGTCATTTCTTGGTTTCCTGGTGTGTTTGTTCCTTGTTTTGCTTCCAAAGAGGGTAACAGGCTGCCTCTGCTGTCCCCCAGGGCCCCACCCCAGCAGCCCCCTGCCTGCCTGTCTGGGAGCCCCTGCTCCTCCCACAGGCCTGGGCACTGATGCAGGGTAGAGCTGTTCAACCCAGAACCTCTGTTGCCTGAGATGCACCTGGTCATAGTTACACAACAGTCTTCTCAAAGAGGTCCGATGTTTCCCTCCCTCCACCTCCCCAGCCCCCATTCCCTGCAACTGTGAATCTGGCCAGGAAGCAGGAAATGCCCTGTGGAACATTTAACTGAACAACCAGCTCAAGGAGATCGCACAGGTCAAGTGATGACTCGTGCTCTGGGGCTCACTTCGTCCTACCGCGAACACCTGTACTTTTTCCCTGAATCCTCCCAAGTAAGTGCTAAAGGTTCAGAATGTCTAAAAATAAATGCTTCCTCAGCATAGAGCTGTCCCTGGCAGCGAGTTCCCACCTGGTTAAGTTCCTATCCAGTAACATTCTCTAAATCTGTGCTGCCCACTGCCTTCCCTGCAAACCAGTCATGGGGCCCTGATCTGTGACTACCGAAGAGACCCGCATAAAAGTTCAAGCAGCGTTTCCAAGGCCAGGGGCGCTGGCCTGCTGGCTCAGCCCTGACATCTTCCACCCGCCTTTCCCAGGGACATTCATGGGCATCAGCCCTTGGTTCTCCCAATCACCAGAGCACGAGCGCGTGTGTCCCAGGCCACTCAATTCAGCTTCCGTTCTTCTGTCATCTGTGGCTTTTTTTCTCCTCTTTCCCTTTGGTTAACACACTCTTCCTGCAGGGAGGTCAGTGAGGGCAAGGTCTGAGGACCTAACCAGAACCTAGGTGAGATGCACTTGTCCATTCTGTGGCATGAGCAGGTCCAAACCCAAAGGAAGGGGCAGGCTGGGAATAAGTAACTTGTCTAGCTGAGCTCTAATCCCCCTCCCTCAGCCAGGGTACTCGGCTTCCAAACCAGCTGAACTAGTTGAAATTCTGAACTAACCGAACTTCTCTGAACTAGCTCAATGCTGAGCAGAATGTGTGCATTGTAAAGAGGGAATATATATGTGGAGAGAGAAAGAAAGAGATGTTTTCATGTTCAATTTGTTATTATTCTAATCACTGTGAGATTCTAAAATAAATTTCATTTTTACTCTAATTTCAAATAAATTGACTATTTTTTTTTTTTTTACATTTACCCTATTGCTCAAGATGCTTGTGGGCTGGATTTGAGAATGATCACTGTGTTCTCATGCAAAGCATGGGGGTCCATTTCTTTCTGTGCAGATGAGGCTTGAAAACGTTGGAGACCTCTCCGTGGGTCTTGGGTACTCGGCACATGTTCACCATCAGTGTTACTGGTTCCAGGGTCCCACGTACCAGTAGCCTGGACCTACTGTGGATACCTCCTTTCCACAGATAGGACGCTGGGAGAGACAATGCCCAGAAAAAGGTAAAGGTTTCAGTTGAACCATGAGAAAACTTGTCCTCAATATCGGCAGCTTTATTTCCTTTTAGATGCCCAGGAAAACCAACCCATCTCCTTTAGGGTACTACTAATAATCCTTTCAACGGGACGCTGTGTTGATGGATCATCAATCCAGTTTACTTATTCTTTCCCTCTCGTCATTCAGAGCAGACAGGTGAGGAATTGGGTCAACAGATTTTCCATGGCTTTCTTGTGCTCTAGAACTGTCATATCACATTCGGATTGAAGGCAAACACCAAGAGTGACGATGGGAGACAGGTTGGCGATAATTAGTGTCTGGAATCTGCGAAGGTCCTAAGTCATCATAACTCTTATCGGAGCTCCCCAGGTAGACCAAGCAGCTCCCTCAGCCTCACTCTGAGTCAGTTTCTCTGCGATTCTCTTTCAGAAATCCATCTCCCCGAGGTCTACATTCTTATGTAGACCTTTGATTCTGGAAGGATGTGAGGCATCTGCATTAGTTCCTCATCCTCAACTGCTTCCTTCCTTCCTTCCTGGCTTGTGGGTATCCCCCACATCAGGCTGCAGTAATGTTCTCATTCTCCACATCTCATCCTCTTGTAAAATTTGTTCTTCCAGCAGAGGAGGCACTGAATTTTGAATCAGGAAAATTTGGTGTTAGCACCAGCTTGCCTCTTGCCAGCTAGAGAACGCAGCCAAGTCACTTCACATCTCTGAGTCCTGATATCCTTGTCTGTAAAATAAAGATCAAAAATATATTCCCAAGAATGCATTAACTCCAGTGATGTAACTTAGGGGAATACCTTTAAAATTATAAGATGATATGCAAATAGGAGAGACCAGTATTTTCATAATGCCTTGTTTTTTCATGATTCCTTTGTAGCAACAAAGTATTTGTGACTGTCTGGGGTTGGACCTAGCATGGGAGGTTCGGATGGAAGAATGTTCTTCCTCTCACGGTTTTCTCCTTCACTTGAACTACTTCCACTGTTAATTTTATCTTCTCCGATTATATTCATTTTTGTGAGCTCTCTCCAATCTTTTGTGGATTGGGAGTAATAAATGAATGAAGACATGGATAATTAATAAGATAAATACAGTTAATTCATTGATGGTATAAGGCACAATCCCTGCTTGTAATAAATGGTGTATATCATAATGGGAAAACACACCAATACCCTGAAGGCATCCAACAACATCAGGGACATTTTTAAAGTGGGAAGGATGGCAGGTGACAGGGAGGAAGGTGTAGGAGGTCCTCTGGGTTGGGGGAAGTAGGGGGAGGCATTGGAGAGCCGCTCACATAAGCCTTAAAGTCAGGCTTCAAGTCAGTCAAATGAAGAGCCTTTGGGCTATGGAAGATGGTGAGCAAAGTTGCAAAAACAAGGTGGACCGGAAAGAACGTTTCGGAGGAAGGAAGTCAGCAAAGTGAGGTTCAAGATGCAGAAATGACTTTTCAGAGTCTATGGTCCTCATACAACGGAACGCATGGGCTGCCGGCTCCCACCTGCTAACACATGTCCATTTACATAATGTGTCATATGTTCAGTCCGGGAGGCTCAGGGACAAGCCACGGAAGCGGAGTTAGCATGCAGGGGTTCCTGTCTGAGCCCTGTTTGTTTCTTCTAGAAGGGCAGTTCTCAGCACTGGTGTAACAATGTGTCCGAATGTGGTACAAGGAATTTGTTACAATTGCAAACATAGGAAGATTTAAAATCCTTTCATTAGGAATCGCTTGTTTCAGTATTTCCTGAATGGAAGGGAAAGAGATGGGGTTCTGGTGAGTAGTGGGGTGACCAGGAGTGCGTACCCTCATGAGAAGTGGTCACCCAAATAATAGCACCAATACTGTTGTCCCAAACAGGGTGAGGGGGTATGGTGAGACTTTTACCCTAGAGCCTAGAGCTCTGTCCTATATGAACAAGCTCCCCATAACAAAAAAGTGATTAATATGACTAGGTCAGTGCCTAAGAAGGCAACAAAATCTAAAGACACACGCTTGCCGTGGGAGAATAAATATGTGGCCTGTGTTCAGGACCCCATTGGGCCCTATAAAGAGAGGGGTGATGTGGAGGAAGGAGCAGGAAGCCCTTATTGGCTCCCAGGTAGCCTGTCTCAGGACCTTGAACTTGGCTGGTGGGCACCCACCTTTAATTTCACTTTGGTCTGTTCAGCTCCAGGTCTGCGATTCCAACGCTCCTGCACCCAAGACAAGTTGGGTTTGCAGCTTCTCTTCCTCCTTCCCGTCCTCCCATTCTGCAGGCTGGCTTTGATCCCTGCCTCAGGTCCTCTGTTCTGGGTTTTCCCATTTCCACGTCTGATTCCCCATAGATCCTGAGAAATGTATGCTGTGAGTCACCCTTCAAATAATGTCTGATGTTGTTTCAAGAGATCTTTTTTCTTTTAAGATTTATTTCGAGAGCAAGTGTGAGCCCATGAGTGGGGGAGGGGCAGAGGGAGAGGGAGAAGCAGACTTCTGGCTGAGCAGAGGGCCCAATGGGGAGCTTGATCCCAGGACCCTGAGATCATGACCCGCGCTGAAGGCAGAAGCCCAACCCACTGAACCACCCAGGCGCCCCCTCAAGGGACCTTCTATTAGATGAAATATCTCATGAATGATAGGAAAGCCCTTGTAAGTAAATTTTGCCAATGTATAGTTGTGCATGAATAATGAGTTTTCTCTGAGAGGAACACAAGGGCATTGCCAAGTGCGCATTACACTGTGAGGGCTCTCCAACGTGAGCGGATTGTTTAGCTGTTCTTGGTTTTTTCTTCGTTGCTAAGGCCTGCCATGCCCCTGCGGTAAACCCCCCAGCCTGACTCACCCAAGCCTGGCCAGCTTCTCTGTCTCTAACCTGCAGAATATGAAAAGCAATAGCACACTTGACACAGAAGAAAGAGGAGACGTTCAAGTTCACCAGTCAAATCCAAGTGCGAACATTCTGAAGTGAAGAAACAAAACACAACTAAACAAAAGATGGCTACTGTTCCTCTTGATCTCCTAACAGTTGACAGAGTAGAGTAGGTTCTTCGTGGGTTTTTTTTTTTTCCTCTCAGATGAATTGTGATATTACTGACATAACATATATAAGTTTAGAGTAGATGATGTGATGATTTTGATACACATATATGCAAAATGATTACCACAATAATGTTAATTAACATCTCCATCCCGTCACATGGTTATCATTTTGTGTGTGTGATGAGAACATTTGAGATCTAGTCTCCTGACAATTTTGAAGGACATAATACCATATGGTTGATTATAGCCACTGTGTTGTACATTAATTATCTTCTAGCTAGAAGTTTGTGCCCTTGGACCAACATCTCCCCCCTTTTCCCCCACACCCCAGACTCCTGGCAGCCACCACTCTACTCTGTATTTCTATGAGTTCGACTTTTCTAGATTCGGCATTCAAGTGCGTTCATAAAGTATTTGTCTTTCTCTGCCTGGCTTATGTTACTCAGCATAATGCCCTCAAGGTCGAACCAAGTAGCTTCAAAAGGCAGGAATGGGCTCTTTGAAGATGGGATGCTTTGCACAATGCATTATGTTGTAAGTTCTCAGTGGGGGCCAAAAGGAACACACAGACAAAGAAAGCACCATTTTCCTTCTGCAGATTCAGGCAGGAATGAATCTGTTCTGTTAAAGAAATGCTGAGTCACCGGGCAGCTGATCCATTAGCAACCATTAGCCAGCCCACAGTCGCCAGAAAACAAGCACAATTGTGCAATCTTTATGGAAGAGAACTTACAAATTAGGGTTGGCCGCCAAACCGACAGATCTAGGACTCTTATTAAACAGACAAGACCTTCTGCCTGGTGACTATTTTGAAGACTCGAACCCAGCAACGTGAATGTTTATACCCCAAAAACTGCTGCTCACCATGGGCAGGTCAAACAAGACTTCTTTAAATTGACTCTCTCTCTCTCTCTCTCTCTTTCCGTTTGCTCATCATATGAAATTATGTAGCTACACCCAGGCACCAAGCTGGGAGATGGTATTACTTAGTTGTGATTTCATCCGGGGGCCCTTAAGAAACAAACTATCTACTCACAGGGCTGTTTTAGCTCATGGTGACTCTTCTGTGTCATGCCAAGACTTGGGTGGCAATGGGAGACATGGGGTTAGAAACTTAGCTGAGCACAAATGGCCCGGTAGGATAAGAAGAGCCCCTGGGCCTAGGTCAGGTTGGATATTGGGATTGTCTGGGCGGCAGTTAGTCAGTTTTCTGGCCAGTCCTGCCTCCATGTTGGTTCCCTACTCCCTCAATGTCTGGTTTCCCTGTCTGGGCACTAGGTCTCTGATAGCCTGGTGTGCGACTGGACACCTGTCTATACCGCAGATCCTTAATGGCATCCTGATGTCTGGTCTTCCCAAGTGAGGGTATTCTGCTTCTGCCTGGCACCATGGTCTCCCAGCACCTGGGTTTCCATCCGCCGTGAACTCCAGTTCTCTCTGTCGCTGTCGACTCCATGCACGTTCATATTTCTGATCATCTGTTCCGAGCCTGGCACCATTCAAGGCACTAGGGATACCATGGTAAGCTATAAACTATGCAGACAAGGTTTGTGCTGGCATGGAAATGAATTCATACATCATCGAGGGTGGGACGTGGGGTATGGGAGACAGAAAATAAACAAGCCAGCAAACTTACATGGTGGTACTTTCGGATAGTGATAAGCATTAGGAAACAAAAGAAAGGTAGAATAGGATGTTCCGAGAGAGAGTGACCGGCGTGGGGGGTATTGTGGTTTAGACATTAGGTGGGGGTGGCAGTCAGAGCACGTCCCAGCAAGGAGGCAGCATCCACAGTGAGACAGCATGGGAGGAGGCAGAGGGAAATGCAAGGGTCCGGAGGCAGGAATGAGCTTAAGTTGCTTTAGGAAAGTGTGGTTGGAGTGTAGGGACAGGAAGGTATTCGACAGGAACATGATGGCAGGTGAGGTGAGAGCCAGACCCCGCTGTGTGGGGCCTGGGCAGCCATGGTAAGGAGCCTGAATTGAAGTCCACATGCTACGGTAGGCCACGCCATGGAGGAATTTTCTGAAAGGAAGTGACAAGATTTGATCTGCTTGCTTAAAAGATCATTCTAGCTGCTTTAGAGAGTAGGAATTACAGAAGGACATGCATGTAGAGAGAATAGTTAGAAACCTCTGTCTAATCTAACTAAGAAATTCTGGTAGTTTGGACTGGAATGGTATAGACAACTGGAGAAAAGTTAACACAGAAGAGATTCGTCTTGGAGATAAAGCCGACAGGTTGTGCCTATGGATTGGATGGAGTGTAGGGGAGGGAGAAGAATGTAGGATAATGCCCAGACTTTGGGTTGAGTATCTGCGTGCACGGTGGAACACTTTACTGACTTGGATCTGTGGGGAGAGAAATGCCAATGGCAGGAAGTTTCTGGGACCATGATGTTGGGTCATTTTTCTTGGGCAGCCAAGGGAGCCTATCAGGTGGAGGTGAATCTACTGTTTGTAGCTCAGGGGAGAAATTAGGACTGGAAATGTCTCGGTGCATGGACTGTCGAGGCTTGACAATTCATATAACTTCATTCATTCACTCAATAGTCCCTGTTCTAGGCACTGGGGTGACAGAACTGAACAAAACAGACAACAATCCACGGCCTCATGGAACTAATGTTCTAGCAGAAAAAGAAGAACAACAAACAAATGTGTGATTAAAATGTGTGTCAGAAAAAAGAGCAGGAACAACAGAGATCGGCATGAAGGTTGGGGGTGGGAGAGCCAATGTAGTCTCAGTGGCTAGGGAATGCAACCGTGAAAGGCACAGTTTTTCCTAAAACCAGTGAGGGGTGAATCTGTGAGACTTGGGGAACTGCTCACAGAAGAGCATGCCTGGGTAACTCAAGGAACGGACCACGAAAATGAAAGATGAAAGCTGCTGCTTGGGTCCGCACAGAGTTCCCCTTCGGCTAGGCAGACAGAAAAGGGGACGATTTCCACAGGAAAATAAATCCAGCCGAACTCTTCTTCA
This sequence comes from Lontra canadensis, assembly GCF_010015895.1. Taxonomy (NCBI): domain Eukaryota; kingdom Metazoa; phylum Chordata; class Mammalia; order Carnivora; family Mustelidae; genus Lontra; species Lontra canadensis. Next base: position 2,046,100 of record NW_022631114.1, read on the forward strand.
TAGTCTGTAGCCTTCAGAAACTCCTCGAACACTTTTAAATTAGAAGCTTTGATAGAAAGAAGCATGTTGGTGCTGGGAAGAGGAATCATATTTGCATAGAAGGGCCTTCTAGTTCTTCCAGTATTGCTACCACTTAGAGTTTAAAGGTTTTGACCTCATATTCACACTTGCACAGGTGTGTCGTGGTTACTGCACGTCCACAGTTCTATGAGGATGAGACGAAGAAGTAAGTGGGCAGAGTCTGCCCCTGGGCAGATGGAGGCAGAGGCCGCAGCAGAGGAGGATGTCGAGGGAGGGATGAGTGTTCATCAGATGGCATCCAACAGCCCAGCTGAGAGGGCTCAGATCTCCCAACTCAGGGACTTGGGGAGTGTGGTTGGGCATGGGGAGGGAGTGTAGGTGGACACAGGGAGGGAGGGACCGAGTGAGGGAAGGTGTGTGGGTGGGCATGGAGAGGGAGTGAAGGGGATGAGGGTGGATATGAATTCTCTCAGCCCCAACCCTCCCAGTGGAACTTGGGCTGCCCGCCAAAGTCTTCATTTTCACCGCCGCTGTTAGCCAAGAGTCAAGGTGTAGCTGTGAGCGTCACCAAACTAAACAATCCAGTGGCTCTTAGACGCTGGCTAGGCTCCCCCCCAGCCCATGGTGGGCTGCCCTGCCTGTGCCTCTTGGCCCCACAGGCTGCTTGCCAACTCCATTTGTGGGTGTGAGGAGTGAGTCCCAAAGCTCCCACATATAGGCATGCCAGGAACTCATCTGAAAGAGTTCTGCATCTCTTCACTGATGTGTAGCTTTGGACATCAGAATTGCCACAAAGAAGTAAGCAAACAACAGAAGAGAGTCCCTAAGTCGTTGGCTTGGGCTTGAGCATTTCCCTATTCTTTTTGCCCATCCTCCATCCCTGAAGACATGGCTAGGATGCCTATCCTGGTAACCAAGCAGGGATCAGGGGGGATGCAGGTCTCCAGGTCATGTGCTGGCCCCAGATTCATGGCCGCTGCCTGCTGTCTGCTGCCTCCAGGGGCAGCCTCCCCGTGTCCCACTGGGGCTGGGTGACAACAAACAGGTTTAGAGTCAGCCTGCCTGGTTTGATCCTGGCCCTGTCCCTATCAGCCATATGACCTTGGACCAGTCAACTTCTTCAGAGCTCTGTTTCTTCATCTGTAAAATGGGGAGAGTAATAACTCCATTGGTGTCCTTGTACAGCATGAGTGACCTATGCATGTGCTATCATTACCCCTGTTCCTGTCAGGCGTTGGATGCTCGACATTAAGTGTTATAACTAGTGGCCAGTTATTAATGGCCTTTCCTAGGGCAGATGTCTGCCCCAGCTGTGCTTAATCAGCATGCTAACGTTTTAAATTGCTAATAATTATATTTTATTTAACTGTATATATCCCAAGTACTCCCAGTTTAACATGATATTTTTATTGTTGTAAAGTATACATAACCTTTCCTTTCCTAATGTCCTCCATGTTATACCTTATGTTAGTGAAACCATATGATAATTGGCTCTCTCTGCTTGACTTATTTCACTCAGCATAATCCCCTCCAGTTTCATCCATGTTGATACAAAAGTTGGGTATTCATCCTTTCTCATGGCTGAGTAATATTCCACTGTACATATGGACCATATCTCCTTTATCCATTCATCCTTTGAAGGGCATCTTGGCTCTTTCCACAGTTTGGTGGTTGTGGAAAAGTGGGAAGGGGGAAGGGGGAAATTGGAGGGGGAGATGAACCATGACAGACTGTAGACTCTGAGAAACAAACTGAGGGTTTTAGCGGGGAGGGGGTCAGGGGTTGGGTGAGCCTGATGGTGGGTATTAGGGAGGGCACAGATTGCATGGAGCACTGGGTGTGGTGCATGAACAATGAATCTTGGGACACTGAAAAAATAAAATAGAATTTTTTTTTTTTTTAAAGCACAGCATTAGAAGAATACCCCCCTGCACCCCCAGGAAAAGGATACATAACCTAAAACTTACCGTGTTAACCATTGGAGCAAGGGCATCAAGTACATTGCCATTGCTGTGCGACCGTTACTGCCATCTAGTCGCAGAATGTTTTTCATCTCCCCCCACCTGGAAAAAGCACTGCTTTTCGAGTTTGCTTGTCATCTTTGCTCAGAGCAATTTTCTCTGTATTATTTTCAATGATCACCTGCAGCCCAAGTAAGCCCAGCAGCATGTGTTTTTATTTTTATTTTTATTTTTTTAGAAGACTTATTTATTTACTTTAGAGAAAGGGGGTTACAGAAGGGGAAAGAGAGACCCTCCAGAAGATTCCCCACTGAGCAAGGAGTCCAACGTGGACCTTGATCCCAGGGTCCTGAGATCATGACCTGAGCTGAAATCAAGAGTTGGACGCCCAACTGACTGAGCTACACAGGTGCCCCCAACAGCAGCATGACATTTTAAAACAGGTTCACCGAAGGCCTGAAAGTGACTAACATGGGTTCAAGGAGCAATCTTACCAACTAACCACACCTTAAACCTAATGCAGTTTTTTCACACCAAACCACTTTCTCAGAAACTGCATTGTGAATCTTGCACGCACATTTTACTGGGACAACTCAGGTTTGAACATTTTCATGTTTACCAACCCCTTCGGGTGGCTGTCACCCATGTGCTTTCTTGTAGAGTATATTTCTGACTCACTAGAGGCACCGTGTTAATAAATTCTTGCCAAACATATTTTTTATCCATAACTCTTAGACCTGAGTCCTTTGTAGAGGCATTTTTAACTATTATAAATATGGATGTTCAAGTCCAGATCATATTTTAAAAAGGGTTGTTTCTTTTTGTTTCCTTCTATGCCACATGTCTATTTTAAACTTGGCTGAGGATAGAAAAGGATTAAATCCCACCCAGGGCTCACCTCTGGGTACATATCTCTGCCTCCCTTGAAGCTGAGTATGTTTGTGTGCCTCGCTATGGCTAATGACATCCAGGCAGAAGTGACCTTGCCCTGGTCAGCTCTGAAACTGTGTGTGAAGCTGGCGGTCATGACATGATAGAGCTCCCATCAGTCTGGGTCCCTTAGCAGTTATGAGGAGCAGAGACCTCTGCAAGTCAGTGCCGGACATGTGGTAGAAGCAGAAATAGCCTTGGGTGGTTTGAAACCCCTGAGATTTGGGGATTAGTCATTACAGCAGCATGCACAATCCTATCTTGACTAATACAGGTTCCACATGATAAATACGAAAAATTCACTACATCACAGAAGGCTTTCTTCCCTCCCTCCTGTAGCTCCAAACTTCTCCCCTAACCACACCACAAAAGATGAAAAACATCTGAGAAAACCCGGCTGGGCACAATTCTAATGTTATTTGTTCTTTTGTTTGTTTCCCAGCTCAGATCTGGTGATGTAATAAGCCTTTCAGGCCAACAATTTTGAACTTGGGATCCTCCGAGGTAATACAGTTATTAGCAGGTGCGAGTGTTGGGAAAAATGCCTCTCGATCTTGTTCATGCCATTCCCTTGTCATTCTCACTTGACAGAGATATTTTGAGGCTGGAAAGGGATTTGCTTTATTTTTTTTGGGGGGGGGGTTAGAGGAAATCCATTCCTATGTGAGTCGATTGTCTTTCTAATTTGAAACTGCTAGCTAGATACTTCCCAAAGGTGAAGATGAGAACAGGGAGGAGGGCTTTGGGATTCTATCCACTCAGGAAAGGGGGAAGGAGAACCTTCTGAAAACCAGCAGTGCATGCACGAAATAGTTGGTGTTCAACTTTAGAAGGTCCACAGCCCTCCTTTATGCAGAGCTTGTCATTGCGTGCCCACCTCTCACTTTCCAGAGTGTCCTTCCACCATCATGAGCAGCTACCCTGTTTGCTCCTGTGCCAGCTTAGAGAGTCAGGACCTAACTGCAAATAATTTAGCACACGTACAGGATTCTTAGAAGCTTTGTGTGAGCCTCAAGTCTCCTCAGCTGAGTTTCCAGAAGAAGAGGAAGTCCGAAGCTTGGGACCCAGTGAGGCATCAGTGGACTGAGTCCAACGTTGATGGCCCACAGAAGAGGGGACACGGCTTGATTTTCTCATCTCATTCGCAAAACAGAACTAATGCTTCCAGTATTCTTTTGAAAGGAGATAAGAAGACTGGAATTTGCATCAGTTTGCAAATTCATTGTCCAGGATGTAAAGAGAAGCCCATGCACACGGAGCATTTCTGAGGTTGGGAATGTCCATCACTCAGTGACTATGAGCACGACTCAGGAGGGTAAGAACTACCTCATATGAAAAATAATTATAACCAAAAGCCTTGGTGGCTTAGCTGAGAACCTCGTGACAAGCCCAAGACCTTACCTTTATCATATAAACATGCCACCATTTATTCACTCATTCAGTCAAAGCTGCTAGCACGGACTTGTATGTGCCAAGCTGGGAAGAAGGTACTAAATGAGACATTTTCTGCCCTCCAGAAATTCAATCTTGTGGAAGATAAGTGCCGGTGAATAGAAAATTACAATGTAGTGAGGTTAAAAGCAAGTGATGGGCAAAGAAAAGACAGCAATTTTGAGCCTAGGAAATGACACAACCCTTTTGTATAATTTACAGAATTCTGAGACACAGTTCATAGATTATCCGCAGAATCCATGAGGTTAAATGATATCCTTTCACAAATACGATTTATAGGTCTCTACTTTTCGTGGATTATTACTTACGCATTTATCAAGATACTCCTGAAAACAATGAAATGGTTTTTTAAAAGCAGGTGCCAGAGTAGGTTTCTGAGGTTCAGAGCTGTGGTCTGTCTCATACCGGTGACATCAGCTCCCTTTTAATCCACACTGTCAAGGATCCCACTCAACACAGGCATCTTCCATCTGTGTTCGGGAACAATGTGCTGTCAGCTTATGTGGGGATTAGCAGGAGTGGAACCTTAATTTTGGGAAGGTGACTGCCACGTGGAGTTGGTCACACACTTCAAATGACCTTGGATGCTCATATATTTGAGTCTGCGTTTGCCTTTTGGGAGCCAGGTGAATGCCGGCTAGACAAAGAGCTCCCCTCTCCACCTAAGGACGCTATAAGCAAAGCTCTGTCCTGGCATCCTGGCCCTTTAATTAGTTCTCAGACACCTGCAGTGAGAACCAGCCTCTCACCAGCCTCCTCCAGCCAGCAGTCAGGGTGTCCCTCGGTGGTCCAGGTTTTTCCAGTATTCACTTTGTGGCTCCTTGGTCCCAGGCAGAAGTGGCCAGCGGCTCGTGGTGGGTTTTCGTACTTTCTCCAGCCAAAGAGTTTCACTGTGATCTGAGAACTGTTGTAGAAGCCTGTCCCTTGTTTCCTCCATTAGTCTGTGGCAAAGTATTTCTGCAGCTCTCTTAAACTTTAACTGACAAAACACTTGGGCCTCATTTCTACTAGTTTGTCCTTAGAGCACCTCTGGGAGGCGTTTCAATATTGTTGCTTATGCAACACTGAAGTAGCCCTCCTGACGACTTGGTGCTTGGCTCTAGGTAGGTGACTGAGCCCAAAGCTAAGAGACAGAGCATGGGAGCACAAAAGCCTGAATTTTTTTCTCTTCATACCCGGTTTGGGATGCCAAACATTTGCAAATTTTAAAAAGACAAAAAACAAAACAAAGCAAAAACTATTTCAATTCATAAGCCAATGAATAGGCTTCTCGGGGACCACTCCCCTATTGGGACCCTCAGACATGGAAGCCATGTCCCAATGACATTGTAATGTTTTGCTCTTCTGCCTTCTTCCAGAGATAAACTCACAGAGCCCAGGAACCACATCTTTTCAAGCTTGGCCTCCCTGGGGAGGGCCTTTCCTGATGCCTGTTCCATGCTAGGTGTCCTAGAAATATTTACTGGATGCTGAATTTTTGGGGGGCACTGCAATTGATCAAACCGACTTTTTGACATGGACTGCAGTGGGCTGGTAGGAGTTTCTAGCCTAATATTTAACTATCTGGGGGTCTGTTGTACCTTATTGATGAAACATCATTGTTGATGAGACAGTAATGTGACGATCACAGGGTTAATGTCAGCCAGCATCTCCTCTCACCAGGAAATACCACTTGAACTCTGTTTGGGGTAATAGAATGGCATGGAAAGTTCTGTTCATCAACCATTGGGTAGCATATATATATATATATATATATATAGTGTGTGTGTGTGTGTGTGTGTGTGTGTGAATGTGCGCCCATGCATGTGTATTCCCATGGAGAGATTTATATGTGTCTATAATGTATGTATGTGCATGCATATACATTTACATGGGTAGACATGTAGAATGTGATCTGGAGAAATACCCAGACAACCTCTCTGCAGAATGTGTTTTTCTATTGCGCTCCCCAAGTCAAAGATGAATGTGAAGAATGGTTCTCATGAGGAAAAGAAGGGCGGATAGAAAGTGTCAGGAAGGGATGCCTGGGTGGCTCAGGAAGTTAAGTGTCCAACTCTTGGTTTTGGCTCAGGTCATGACCTCAGGGTCCTGGGATCGAGCCCCAAGTTGGGCTCTGTGCTCAGCATGGAATCTACTGGAGATTCTCAATCTCTCCCTCCTCCTCACTTCCTCCTCCTCCCCCTGCTCTCTCTCTCTCTCTCTCAAATAAATAAATAAAATCTTAAAAAAGAAAAAGAAAATGTCAGGAAGCAGGTGGTCAGAAGCAAGGGTACCATCCTGGGAGAGGAGAGCAGGAAGGAAGAGATTCTGGGAGGGAAGGCAACGCTGGGATCTGTCACCCCAGATCCCAGAGATCAATGTCAGGGGTTGACAGTGATCCTGTGTACTGAAAAGGCCCCGGAAGAAGAGGACCCAGGAGGCTGACCTAGGTGGGTGACTGAGGGGCTCTGTGAGCCGCTGCACTCATTCACCATCGGCTCCAGCTGCGAGGTGAGAACCACCAATGCCCAGTGGGCCTGGCAGAGTGTGTGTGGAAGGGTCGAATGTGGATTCTCCAGAGGCGGACAGAACCTTACTCAGTGCGGATTCCAGCTCTACCATCCAGCAGTTGAGAATTAACCACTTTTAGACTTTTCCTCTCATTTTTTTTTAAGATTTTATTTATTTATTTGACAGAGAGATCACAAGTAGGCAGAGAGGCAGGCAGAGAGAGGCGGGGAAACAGGCTCCCTGCCGAGCAGAGGGCCCATGCGAGGCTCGATGACCCAAGCCGAAGGCAGAGGCTTAACCACTGAGCAACCCAGGCGCCCCTCCTCTTGGTTTTAGAAGGGACCTACTACTCGACCTCATAGGTTATCAAGGGAATTAAATAATGGAAAACACTCAGTACAGTGCCTGCCACCTAGGAAAAAAGGTATACATGATCCATCTCATGAAGAGTTCTTGCTGAAGAGAGGAGGGTCCCCTGAAGATGCCCGGATGTTCCCTGTAAACAGCCAAGAAGGAGCTAAGCCTGGGCCAGCCAGGAAATCTTAGGGGACCTATTTACTCCCAAAGACTCCTGGGAGGGATAAAGCAGGCAGGCAAACTGTAGTTTGAAAGCACTTTTCCTGACATCTGGTTTTGATTAAGAAAGGGGGACAAGAAGGGAGAGAGGATGAGGGCAGTTGGATGGGGGTGATATCGTGGGAGGAATTGGGAGTTCCCAGATGCAGAGGGTGGTCAGAAGAAAACAGGCTCCTCCTACTCCATCCACCCTGGGACTGCAGGGCACAGGGGAGGGGGCAGCATTGGGCCATTCCCCAGGCCCATCCTCTTTGACCATGAGTAGATGCCACCAAAAGGCATGACTAACTCTTGCAAAGGTGACTACATCAGTTTCTCGATAACATAGTTCAGTCCGATCCCTTCTTTCTTTCTCTGCTACCCAGATGTTATCCAGAATCCTTTCCATTCTCCCCAATTCTCTTTCGCCCTGTTGGAATTAGGAATGAATAGACAAAATTAAACCAGCTTGAATCCCTGTCAACTTGGGACTCACATCCTAGGATGTGTTCCTGGAGACGATAATGAAAACCCCAAACTTCTCGAAAGACAGTTATTCTTGGGATATTTCTGATTTATCTGGAGCCAGAAAATTGAAGACATTTATAAAAGGCAGATTTCTATGGAAAAAGGATTTTTTTTTTTATCATCCTTTACCTGAAAGCCAGATTGTGTTTAGAATGTGCAAATTGGAAGCAGATTGGGTAAATGCTGCTGCTTATGGCTTGGGCCTTTTGAAGTTGAGAAAAAGCCCAAATACGAACCAATCGATTTATCTGCTCTTAGGAGGCTTATCTGTCACAAGCTATTATCTTATACTGAAGTAATAAACACGCCTTGCCTACTGAAGAGGGAGGTAGGGAGTTCTCTAAACTACCAAGAGGATGTTCGCTAGGGTAACATATCCCAACACATGTTCCCTGAGATCATAATGCGTTACCTGGGCTAACCAAGCTTGGAAAATACCAGATTAAATGAACCAAACTCAGTTTCTTTTCCTGGGGAATTTTCAGTCTTTTATATAAACGTAACATACATATCACATACTCCTTCACGGTGATTTTCTAAGGGTGAGAAATCAATATTTAGCATTTCCCAAGCATGTTTGACCACAGAGCATTTCCCCAAGTCGGCAGATTTTGCACAAAAGTTAGTAATCAACCTCGTGATGGTTGATGCACAGTTAGCGGCTTAAGATAATAATAAATGTGCTAACGTTCTCGAATCTTCTGTCTTCAACTCCTTGAGAGGCAAAGATATCACTACTTATAGCAAAGTTAACCACTGCTTCTTGGAGTTCATGAATCATAAAACCCTCATGATTTCTGCATAGAAGATCTATGAATACAGATAAAAACACCTTTTTTTGTTATGGTCTGTTAATGGGGTGAGTAGGCCTGACAATTGTAACCTGAGCAATTATTTTTCTCTGTAGATGATTCTAGCTCATAGAGACATGTGACAGCCTGAAACCCGAAAGGTAGTGATTTCCTTTACATTGATTAACATTCATTTCCATCCGAAAGGAGAAATGCAGCGTCATACAGATTCCTGACTGAAGATAGAAGTGAGTTCTGTAAGCCTCCAAGGTGATGTGTATTAGGCTGCTACACCCCAAAGATCTAAAGAGCCTTGGACCACCAGTATACATTGTGAAACACTGAACACAAATAACACACATACACATACACAGCACTCCAGGCTGTGTTAAAGATGAAAAAAGGAGGCACACCTGGATGGCTCAGTCAGTTAAGCATCTGCCTTTGACTCAAGTCATGGTTCCAGGGTCTTGGGGTCAAGCCCCATGTGGAGTCCCATGCGGATGAGCAGGAAGCCTGCTCTCTCCTCTCCCTCTTCTTCTCCCCCCACCTCATGCTTGCTCACTCTCCCAAATAAATAAATCTTATTTTAAAAAAAAAAGATTATTTTGGCCATTCTAATTGCTGTAAGGCGGTATCTCAATGTGGTTTTGACTTGTATCTCCCTGATGGCTAGTGAAAATGAACATTTTTTCATGTGTCTGTTAGCCATTTGTATGTCTTCTTTGGAGAAGTGTCTGTTCATGTCTTCTGCCCATTTTTTGATTTGATTCTTTGGTTTTTGGGTGTCAAGTTTGAGGAGTTCTTTATAGATCTTGGATATCAGCCCTTTATCGGTAGTGTCATTTGCAAATATTTTCTCCCATTCCGTGGGTTGCCTCTTTGTTTTGTTGACTGCTTCCTTTGCTGTGCAGAAGCTTTTTATCTTGATGAAGTCCCAAAAGTTCATTTTCAATTTTGTGTCCTTTGTCTTTGGAGACGTGTCTTGAAAGGAGTTGCTGTGGCTGATGTCAAAGAGGGTACCGTCTATGTTCTCCTCTAGGATTTTGATCGGTTTCTGTTTCACATTGAGGTGTTTCAACCATTTTGAGTTTATCTCTGTGTATGGTGTAAGAGAATGGTTGTGTTTCATTCTTCTACGTATAGCTGTCCAATTTTTCCAGCACTGTTTATTGAAGAGACTATATTTTTTTCCATTGAATGTTTTCTCCTGCTTTGTCAAAGATTAGTTGACCATACAGTTGAGGGTCCATTTCCGAGCTCTCTATTCTGTTCCATTGGTCTACATGTCTCTTTTTGTGCCAGTACCATGCTATCTTGGTGACCACAGCTTTGTAATAGAGCTTGAAGTCAGGCAACATGATGCCCCCAGCTTTGTTGTTCTTTTTCAACATTTCCTTGGCGATTCGAGGTCTTTCCTGGTTCCATACAAATTTTAAGATTGTTCTAGCACTTTGAAAAATGCCATTGTTATTTTGACCAGGATGGCGATGAAAGTATAGATTGCTCTGGGCAGTATAGACATTTTAACAATGTTTATTCTTCAGATCCATGAGCATGGAATGTTTCCCCATCTCTTTGTTTCTTCCTCAGTTTCTTTCATGAGTGTTCTGTAGTTCCTCGAGTACAGATCCTCTACCTCTTTGGTTAGGGTCATTCCAAGGCAGGAAACAACAAATGCTAGACAGGCTGTGGAGAAAAGGGAACCCTCTTACACTGTTGCTGGGAATGAAAGCTGGTGTAGACACTCTGGAAAACAGCATAAAGGTTCCTCAAAAAGTTAAAAATAGAGCTACCCTATGACCCAGCAATTGCACTACTGCGTGGCTTAGTCTGTTAAGTGACTGACTCTTGGTTTTGGCTCAGGTCATCATCTCAGGGTCATGAGATCAAGCCCCAAGTTGGACTCCATGCTTGGAGGGGGTCTGCGTGAGATTCTCTCTCTCCCTCTGCCCTGGCTCTCTCTCTTACTCTCTCAAATAATTTTTTTTTAAAGAAATGTCACAGAGAGTGACAGGACAGAGGCAGAGTGACCAGAGGCACAGAGGCAAGATGATGGCACAAGCCTGGAGACAGCCTATGTCTTCAGAGATCCATGAGGAACATCCTAGGCCCTGTCCTCCCCTCTTCTGGGAAAACTCTGATGTGCATCTGAGAGAAAATAGCAAAATGACAGAGCAGAACCCCATCTCTGCTGAGGGGTGATCCTCTCCAAGGTCCGTCCTTTCCTACTATGAGCCAAGCAGCCCAGACACCTTCTCCCAAGTGAGCCCTTAACTAGAAGAAGCTGCCTTTACTGTGCCCTGAATGACCTTCACACGTGGATTCTGAGCCATCTAAAAAATTGAATGTTCTTTTTAAGGATGTGAAGGGCTGGTCCTGAGGGAAATTAAGTAGTCTCTTCCTTGTGTGTGAGAGTCCTGGAGGAAGCCTCTGGAAGGCCCTGGAGAAAAGATAGGAACAAACTGAAATACTAGTCCCTCCATATGATCGCTTCCTATGGACAGTCATCTGACAGGAGGGCCAGGAAGAAGGGAAAGAGTGAGTTGTCATCAAGGACTATTGGGCATATGCCATCTGACAGGGACAAAAGACCTTCCTGTTACCCCTCAGAGTATGGCACAGGTGCACCACCAGCTTTGGGACTGACAGGCCCGAGTGCCGGGTAGGCGGCAGGTGATGGTAAGCAGCGTTTAGCTAATGTTGCTCAAGGGTAGGCTCAAGGGTAGGCGGAGGTGATGGTAAGCAGCGTTTAGCTAATGTTGCACTGTTGTTGCTATTGAGCTGAGTCACGGCCCCAGAAAAGTGTGGGGCTGACGAGGACCCGCGTCAGAACAGACCTTCTAGCCAGCGGTGACTCAGGGACAGTGGCCTCCAGGGAAGCCCGGGATAGCGGAGCTGCCATTTCCTCCTTGTTCTGCATTAGCGGAGGAGACTTTGACGGAGTATGTGATCAGAGAGAATGGAACATTATCCGTGAGCCCAGGATCTAACGACGCTCACCGGGACAGGTTAGCAAATGGCAACATCAGGCTTCCTAAGGAAGGAAGTCGGGATCAGAGGAGAACATGGGTCCCCAGGGTCAGTGCTCTGCTCGCCAGCCAAAAGAACTCTTCTGTACCCCTGGACTCAGCTTTTCCTGAGGGTTTGCCTTCTATTTAGAAATGTGTTGTCATCAGGTCCCAACTAAGAGATGTTATTGTCAAAAAGTCTCACAACTAGGCCATCCGGACACTTGGTTTCTTTGAGGTGTGTTAATAAAAGGAAGCCAGAAAAATCGGCAGATGGCTGGGACATCTGGTTGCCACTAGGGAGTCCTGGAAAAGGCTGCCAACAGTGACGAGCCCTTCCTGGCAGAGTCGGGTTTCTGCCGGGGAGCAGCTCTCCCTTCTCGAGCATGTCCTGTCAAGAGCCCCTTTCCCAAGCAAGCTGCCTGTCGGGTGTCCTGAGAAGAGTGGCAGATCTGGGGGAAGAGTGGGCTGGCATTCCCCCTGGAGGGCTTCAGGGGGGCTCTGAGGCCCTCACATAGCGGTCTGCTGAGAAGCAATGGCGCTCCTGTTCGTCCCAGTTCATGGAATGGGAGAGGCCTCCGAGCCGCTGTCATCACACTGGCACATCAGGGAATTCCTCGGAAGGGGCCCTTCCCTCATTCACTCGCGACACGTTTAGCAAGCACCTACTATGTGCCGGGCACTGTTCTGGGTGGTAGGGACTCAAATAGAACGCAGTCTCTCTTGAAACAGCTTACGTGAATACTTTAAAAGGGGAACAAACCCTTCATAATGAGAAAGGTATTTGGTGATGCAGATGAGCGCCGGACTGGGAAACTGAGAAGGGCATAACCTCTCTCGTCGTGAAAGATAAGCAAGCTGACATCAGAGGGGCTGAGTACCCTGCATGGGGTCTGTAGCTAGAAGCTAAGAGCTCAGGGTAGTCAACACCGTGAATAAATGAATGACTGAGTTATGCATGAACAAAGAGACTGTCCACTGTAGCGTCTGCCCGCAGAGCGCAGTCTGGGTTAGGCTAGAAATCATGGGCTTTCGAATATCAGTCTGGAAAAGCAGATAAACCTAGGCCTAGAGCACCAAGGTGACTGTGACTTTCTACAGTGGCCAATGGGAGCTGCTGAAGGTCATGAGCGCCAGTGGAGAGGGGCGGGGTCTAGGAATGTTCTAGGAAGGGCACCAGGTCTGGGGGAGGTGGACAGACTGACATTCATTTTCTGAAATTGGAAGAGGGCCTGAGTAAGCGAGAGAAGAGTAGCAAGGGAGAGACAGACACAGCGAGATTGGTTACGGAAAAATTAATAAAAGTTAGTGAGTGAGTCCGATATACACGGGAGAAAAGGATCAACTTTAGCCCTGTAGTTATTTTTCATAGCTCATGCTTAGTGCTTTCAATGACCCAAGCACTGTAACAAACACTTTACTTACATTGTCTTCTCTGACTTTCTCAGTAACCCCATGAAACAGGTTCTATTAGGATCCCATTTTATGGATAAAAACACGGAGGCACAAAGAGTTCATAGGGGATTTCTATGTGCTGGTAGACATCTCTACCTGGGTGGCCTCCCTCTCACACTCAGCACTTTTTTTTTTAATATGTATTTTTAAAATTTGACAGAAAGAGAGATTACAAGTAGGCAGAGAGGCAGAGAGAGAGGGGGAAGCAGGCTCCCGGCTGAGCAGAGAGCCCAATGTGGGGCTCGATCCCAGGACTTGAGCCGAAAGCAGAGGTTTTAACCCACTGAGCCACCCAGGTGCCCCTCAACACCTTTTAAACTAAATTCTCCATTGTCCCTCCACCTGCTCTTCCCCAAGCTTCTCTATTTTTTTAAAAAAGATTTTTATTATTAATTTATTTGACAGAGAGAGATCACAAGTAGGCAGAGAGGCAGGCAGAGAGAGAGGAAGGGAAGCAGGCTCCCTGAGCAGAGAGCCCGATGCGGGGCCCAATCCCAGGACACCGAGACCATGACCTGAGCCGAAGTCTGAAGCTTAACCCACTGAGCCACCCAGGCGCTCCAAGCTTCTCTATTTTTGATTAACACCATTGCGGTTCCTTCAATGACTTGAAGCCAAACCTCAGAAGAAATGTTTCATGTCTGTTCATTTATTGTGTGTGCCCCCAAATCAGGCACTGTGCTGGGTGCTGGCATTACAGGAGCAAAAGGCGTGGTCCTAGGGGTGCCAGTGTGATTCAGTCAGCATCTGACTCTTGATTTTGGCTCAGGTCATGGTCTCTGCGTCATGGGATCACACCCCACATTGGGCTCTGTGCTCAGCACGAAGTCTGCTTGGAATTCTCTCTTTCCCACTGCCCCTCTGCCTGCTCACGCTCGCTCTCGCTCTCGCTCTCACTCTCTCGCTAAAATCAATCAATCAATCAATCAATCAATCTTTAAAAAAAGAAAAGGGCATGATCCTCAAGATACTTCTAGAGTGCTGCGCTGTCAACACAGTCCCACGGCATAGTGGAGAGGCAGGGAGGTTTCCAGAAGAAGCAAGGTGCTCTCTGTGGTCTGTGGCTCCCGTCTTCACACTTCGTCTCAACCACAACAGCACAGTAAAGAGAGTCCTGGCATTTTCCACCCGCCCGACTCCACTCCCACTTACAGCTCATGAAACAAATATCACTGGAAGTCTCCAAAAGAAACTCTGGATCTTCAAAGCCCTGAACAATTCAGTTTCCTGCAAGAGTGCTCCTAGCTGAGCCACCAATTTGATAAACAGGGAGCCTGGGCTCTAATGCCTTCTTCGCTGGTCTGCTTCTGGGAAGAATTCATTTATTTTCCATTTATGCCCTGTCCATTTCCCCAAACGTTAAAAGCACAAGTACAATAAAACTCTTTAAGTGACATGTGTGGGTTCAGCTCTGAGTAATGGAGTGGGGAGAATGGGAATCCCAGAAACTTAGAGAGAAGAGGAGGCAACTGACACAGACTTTGACTGAACTTCCGGGCAGCCAAGAGAAAGATAGGAAAGAGGAGGCTTTTTTAATGGAATTTTTTAAGAGGAGTTGTTTTTTTTTTAAATCAACTCATTTTTTAAATGTTTATTGTGATGAAAGCATTCAACATGAGTTCTACCGTCCAAGTAAAGTTTAAGTGCACCTTCGTATTGGCTGCAGGCACCGTGTTTTACCGCAGACCCCTGGAGCTCATTCATCTTTATGCCTTCATTTCCCCTTCCTTCCAGCTCCTGACGGTCACCATTCCCCTCTTGAATTCCATGAGGCTGACTACTTAAAAACATCGTGTAAGCGGAATCATGAGGTATTGGTCGTTCTGAGGCTGCTTTATTTCACTTAGCATGGTGTCCTCAAGCTTCCTCCGTGTCATCGCGTGTGGCAGTCTCCTTCTCTGTTATGGCTGAATGATAGTCTCTTGTAGATGTTTACCACATTTTCTCTATCCCTTCATGTGTCGGTGAACAATTGGATGGTCTCCACATCTTGGCTCTGGCGAGTAGCGTTGCAATGAACACGGGAGTCTCTTGGAGATCCCGATTTTGATTCTTTGGGATAAACTTCCAGAGGTGACTTTGCTGGGCCATATGGTAGATCTGTTTCCACTATTTTGAGGACCCTCAGTATTGTTTTCCACAGTGGCTGCACTACTTTGCTTTCCCACCAACTGTGCACGAGGGTTCCGATTTTCTCACATCCTCACCGGTATTTAGTGTCTTTTCTTCTGTTCAGCCCCTCCTGACAGGTGTGAAGTAATATCTCATTGTGGTTGATTTTGATTTGCAGTTCCCTAATGATTAGTGATGTTGAGCATTTTTTTTCCTTTTACCTGTTGGCCATTGGAGAAATGTCTATTCAAGTCCTTAGCTCAATTTTTAAAAATTTTTTTAAAGATTTTATTCATTTATTTGACAGACAGAAATCACAAGTAGGCAAAGAGGCAGGCAGAGAGAGGGGGGGAAGTAGGCTCCCTGCTGAGCAGAGAGCCCGATGTGGGGCTCGATCCCAGGACCCTGAGATCATGACCTGAGCTGAAGGCAGAGGCTTAACCCACCCAGCCACCCAGGTGCCCCCTTAGCTCATTTTTAATCAGCTTATTAGATTTCTTTTTCCTATTGAGTTGTAGGACCTCTTTATACATTTTGGATATTAACTCCTTATCAGATATACAGTTTGCAAATATTTTTCCCCAGTCCTCAGGTTGTCTCTTCACTCCTTGATCATTTCCCTGGTTGTGCAGAAGCTCTTTAGTTTGATGGAGCCCCACTCGTTTATTTTTATTTTTGTTGCCTGTGTTTTTGGCATCTTATCGTGAAATCGTTGCCAAGACCAGTATCATAAAGATTTTTCCTTGTTTTCCTCTGGAAGCCTTATACTTGCTGGTCTCACCCTGAAGTTTTTACTCCATATTGAGTTGATATCTGTGCCTGGCATACGGTAAGGGTCCAATTTCTTTCTTTTGAAGTTGGTTATCCAGTTTTCCTAGTTGGAAGTAAATCTTACAATCACTGGAGGCAAACTGTGTTCCAGCTCTGATTCTGAGAGCACTCCATCCCCTTCACTGGGTTTCACACTGTCTGAAGGAGATCCCTTCACGCGCCATGAGCCTCTCGAAGATGAGGACTGTCTCTAGTCATCTCTTTCTCGAGATGCCAGCCCATAACAGACATTTGATGAATATTCCTTAAGGAATAGCTGAACCAATATATTTTCATGTGATTTTTTATCTCTTAATGGCAAATAAGAAGGAACTTAAGGTAAAAACTTTGAAAATTATGGATGTTATTATTTTGGCCATATCAGATGTTGATTCTCACTGGACATCTGGGCTATGACATTAACTCCTGGGTCTTTAGTTCCTTTCACTGAAGTCACTAAATGGGTTTTGCAGTCTAACGAGTTATGTAGGTCCCAGAAGAGCTACTTTTTCCAATTATTTTAAAGATCTGAGTGGTTTTCTCCACACCTAATTCAGTGCTTACCCTCATTAAAAAAAAAATGGAGATGCATAAAATTTAGTACCATATTTATAGCCCATGCTGAATAAATTGAATGAATGAGGATGAATGAATAAATAAATATATTTCCTTCTGACTTCGCTGGGCCTTTAAAAAGAAACAATTATAGCCTCTGAAGTAAAGTTGTGTTACCTTTGAGGCCTGGCCCACCAGATGTATGCCTGCAGAACTGGATATACTCTCTCTATGTCCATACAGTCTTCTCGCTACAGCCATTCAGTAATCCCTTTCACACAACCAGCCCTGCCCATATTTCATTCTACAATAAATATTTATTAAACATTGCCTATGTGCCCAGTCCTGTTTTAGATACGTGGACTCTGTTCAATGAGAAAAACATGGACCTTATCTTCTGGTCTTTCCAAATACTTCTACATGCATGAGAGAAACACCCAGAAGTCACATCCTTCTTTGTAAAGCAGTTGTGGGTTCAGAATGTTAAGTCTGAAAGTTAACACTGTATTTTAGCAATTTCCCAGAATGTGTAAGAGGGAGAAGGGACAGAAATGTCAGGTCATCTAGGTTGCGACAAATCTACAGGGGCTTCAAAACCATAGGTGACATTTAGTGGACTCAAAGATTTCTAGGTGAGCAGTGACATGATCCAATTTTGTGAAAGATTGTTCTGGTAGCTGTGTGTATAATGGGTCGGGAAAACTGGAAAGCAACAGACATGTTGGGGGTCATGCCAAGAGTAAACAGAGAGGCAACAAGGGCCTGAAACATGGGAATTGTAAGGAAGGAGCAGGTGCCAGAGACTCCTGGGTGATTCTATTGGGACTTTTGGGGACTTTTCCTCTGCAAGTACTTCCATGGCACAATGAGGACTCCACCAGAGAAAAGTTCAACTTAGTTCCTCTATGGACAGCACTCAGCACTCCTTGTGTTCACCAAACTACATTCTATATAATACTTTAGACCATACACACAATTGTGCATGACCATATCACCCTGAGGGTTTTCAACCTGATCTGTCCCTGAAAGCTGAGCACAACTTGGTCTGGTCCATGGTTGGGTGGAGAACTCCGAGGCACCCCAGCCACCCAGGACTGCTGCAGAGCAATATGATGTACCCGGGGTGCCCGTGATCCAAAGCCCTGAGCTTCAGCCCAGTCTTTGAGCAACATATAAATTTGGTCCAATCCAATGAAAGGACCTCTATGGCCCTTGGTTGGACTGGATAAGTCCTTTTTAACTGAGCTTCATGGTCTTTGTAAAATTCTATAGGATGCTTTTCCTGGGCATGTTTATCATAGACTAAAATTACTAAGTGAAGGGAGAATGGAAAGGAATCTAGGCTGGCTTGAGTGGGCTTACAATGAAAATGGCAAAGGGTTACGGTAGAAGAAAATGAAAGAGAGCCAAAAGGGGTATGGGGGGAGGGCAAGAAGCAAAGTCAGTGCTCCCCAGATGGGTGGAGAGAGACTCTGGGGCTGAACTTTGAGAGAGGAAGGAGAGCTTTCAGTTGCCATGACCATCTGTGTGAGATAGAGAAGGAGAAATGACAGAAGGAGATTATCAGGTGTTTTTACTTAGCCTGTTTCTCCCACTGCCTGCATCTGCCTGTGCTTGCTCTCTCTCTCTCTCTCTATCTGATAAATAAATAAATAAAATCTTTAAAAAAAAAAGAAAGAAAAAGAAAAAGAAATTATTGCCAACATTCAAAGCATTTTTCAAAGGGAAACTCTTTCATAAAAAAAACTCTGATGACTCCAGCCAGAAGGAATTGCCAACTTCCTGCTGTGCCATCTTTTTAAACTTTGATCACAGCACATTCTGGCCCTGACCAGTGTCTCAGCATCTCCTGCTGTAACTCAGGTGTCCCCATGCCATATGGGGACCATGTGAACCTGTGTGACCTACCTTTACTACTTGGCATGTCTTTAACCTATAGTCAGAGTCTAACTTCTTTAGGAATGGTCAAAAGAAGGTGACATTGGTTTTTTTTTTTAATTTTTTATTTCTTTTCAGCGTAACAGTATTCATTGTTTTTGCACCACACCCAGTGCTCCATGCAATACGTGCCCTCTCCAATACCCACCACCTGGTTCCCCCAACCTCCCACCCCCCGCCCCTTCAAAACCCTCAGATTGTTTTTCAGAGCCCATAGTCTCTCATGGTTCACCTCCCCTTCCAGTTTCCCTCAACTCCCTTCTCCTCTCCATCTCCCCTTGTCTTCCATGCTATTTGTTATGATCCACAAATAAGTGAAACCATATGATAATTGACTGTCTCTGCTTGACTTATTTCACTCAGCATAATCTCTTCCAGTCCCGTCCATGTTGCTACAAAAGTTGGGTATTCATCCTTTCTGATGGAGGCATCATACTCCATAGTGTATATGGACCACATCTTCCTTATCCATTCATCCATTGAAGGTCATCTTGGCTCTTTCCACAGTTTGGCGACTGTGGCCTTTGCTGCTATAAACATTGGGGTACAGATGGCCCTTCTTTTCACTACCTCTGTATCTTTAGGGTAAATACCCAGTAGTGCAATTGCAGGGCCATAGGGAAGCTCTATTTTTAATTTCTTGAGTAATCTCCACACTGTTCTTCAAAGTGGCTGCACCAACTTGCATTCCCACCAACAGTGTAGGAGGGTTCCCCTTTCTCCACATCCTCTCCAACACACATTGTTTCCTGACTTGCTAATTTTGGCCATTCTAACTGGTGTAAGGTGGTATCTCAATGTGGTTTTAATTTGAATCTCCCTGATGGCGAGTGATGATGAACATTTTTTCATGTGTCTGATAGCCATTTGTATGTCTTCATTGGAGAAGTGTCTGTTCATATCTTCTGCCCATTTTTCAATATGATTGTCTGTTTTGTGTATGTTGAGTTTGAGGAGTTCTTTATAGATCCTGGATATCAACCTTTTGTCTGTACTGTCATTTGCAAATATCTTCTCCCATTCTGTGGGTTGCCTCTTTGTTTTTTTGACTGTTTCCTTTGCTGTGCAGAAGCTTTCGATCTTGATGAAGTCCCAAAAGTTCATCTTCGCTTTTGTTTCCTTTGCTTTTGGAGACATATCTTGAAAGAAGTTGCTGTGGCTGATATCGAAGAGGTTACTGCCTAGGTTCTCCTCTAGGATTCTGATGGATTCCTGTCTCACGTTGAGGTCTTTTATCCATTTTGAGTTTATCTTTGTGTACGGTGTAAGAGAATGGTCGAGTTTCATTCTTCTACATATAGCTGGGTTTTAATGTCCATTCCATATGAGGAGTTTCCAATTATGTTTTTTAAAAGGCCAGCATTTTGAAATTAACTGGAGAATTCCTGAAGGTAACCCTTTGGTAAGACCCAGAATTTATCTATATATAGACGTTTTGGATGTGTTTGTCTGAAAAGAGGTCCTCACACCTAAGGTCCCGTCTTTGGGCTCCATTCAACTGAAAGCAGAATGGAGGCCCAAACATTGTCTTTCCTCCCCAATCCGTCCCTTCCACACTCCCCATGAGACCCCAGGGGGCTCCAGCCTTCTCCAACTTCCTGTGTCAAACCTGCTCCTAAGGGAGAGTGTGAACTGGCCACATGGTTTGAAGATTTATCTACTTGGGGTGCTCCAAGTGCTAAACTGCCCTTGCTTGGGGTGAAGGGGCAGACAATGTTCATATCTGTTTCTGCTTTCTTCAGAGATAAGTGTCTCAGACAGGATCTGCACTGGGCTGAGAATACCACCGAGATACATTTAGATGGTGATGCTTATTAACTCAGGTCCTCATACCAGCTTCTTACCTAGGTGTTGATATGTAAGTTGGTCCTTAGTATTGCTGTTGGAAATCATGTGTATCCATTATTCAATGAGCCTCCCAAGAAGCACTCAGATCAAAATAAATCTAAGACTCCATTTTCAGGAAAGTGGGACAAGTCTTGCCAACTGTTTTGAGATTGTTGGTTCTGTTTTAGTCATTTTGAGTGTATTGGCGAGTAAATGAACATGTCTCCAGCTAAAACTTTTTACTCAGGGAAAAGAAGGTTCTTCCTGTCTCCCATTAATGAATGCTGAACGTCAATGTTAAGAATATCCAGCTCCGTGGGTTCCTGGATGTCTTAGTCGATTAAGCATCTACCTTTGACTCAGGTCATGATCCCAAGTCTCATATCAGGCTCCCTGCTCATTGGGGAGCTTGCTTCTCCCTCTGCCGCTCTCTCATGAATAAGTAAATAAAATCTTAAAAAAAAAAAAAAAAGATCAGGCTCCGAAACTATATGTCCTGACTAGAGTCTCAGCACGCCCACATCCCGTCATCCACAGCCAGGGGCCAGGACAGCTCACGCATGCCCATTGGAAACACCACCTCTGATGGGGTTGCAGAGCTCACCTCTATCCCACTGTGCTATTTTGTCACCTACTTAAAGCCTATGGACCTGCCTGTCTATGAACCTCTCCCCACTACCACCATGTCCCTGCTGTGACCTACTCATTCCTACCTCATCTTCTATCATGCTCATGTATACATTTGCCTGCTTTTGCCTGTCTATAGAGTCCTTAAGGACAGAGACCATTTATTACTTTTCTTTGTACCCCCTGAGAGCTAGCACAAGGCTATGAACATAGTAGACACAAATATGGGTGTGCTGAAGAAAACTATCAGTGGATGAGCCAGTTATATAGACCAGACCCTTGGCCTGCCTATGCCTGTGGCTTCTATCAAACCCAGCTGCATATTAGTACTTCTGGTTCTTGCTCCAAGGACTTGCTTTGCTTTGTCTGGTAGGTTGTAAATTGCTTGTCGATTGCTGTCTACACCCTGGAGAAACATACAGTCTTTAAACAAAGGAAGTGGTAGGATCGCAGTCATCCCTTCAAGGTGGGTAAGATTTAGATGCGAAGGGAAGGAGAGGAGGGAAGAAAAGCAGGGGAAACTCTCCAGGGTTTCTTGCTGGGCCTTCCACGGATCTGCTCTTCCCTTTGCTTTGAATACACTTTATAACCTTATCCCCCTCCCCACTTCTCTGTCCAAAGCAACATTACTGACTTTCAAAGCCTTTATCGAAGCACAAGACTTTCACTAAACCTTCCCTGATGTCCCAGCCAAATGTGTTACTAACCTTCTTGCTTGGCAGTCTTGGTACCTTTTCCAAACCTTTGATTCTAGCATATTCTAGCACTTACCCCAGGGTCTTAGTTGTTTGTATTCATGTCTCACTCCACATCAGCGTCCCTGCAAACGAGTCACTTTTTTTTGTCATTTTTTTTTAAGATTTTATTTATTTATTTGGCAGATAGAGATCACAAGTAGGCAGAGAAGCAGGCAGAGAGAGAGGAGGAAGCAGCCTCCCTGCTGAGCAGAGAGCCCGACGCGGGGCTCGATCCCAGGACCCTGGGATCATGACCTGAGCTGAAGGCAGAGGCTTTAACCCACTGAGCCACCCAGGCACCCCCTTTTGTCATCTTTTTATTCCCATAAGTGCCTAGCCCAGTTGGTGTTCAATAAATATGTATTCCATTGAATTATAAGCACAAAGGCTTCCAGAGTGACTACTTTAAAGGACAACCCTTGACTGAACCTTCATTCGTGTGACGTTTGTTTAAAACCGTCCTCATCTGGGCACGGTGAGTGCTGACTCATTAGTCACTTCTAGCTTCTAGGGATCCCGTGCCTATTTCCAAACTCTGAAGTATTTCAATGATTTTTGCTTATGGAATTCAACATACAAATGAAGTGACTTCTTTTGAAATATCAAAATGAGGGGTGGCTGGCAGAGCCGGGAACCCAGGAAGCCAGGAGCCCCGAAAGAGCATCCCAAGTGCTCCCCAACCCTGACAGTCACAGCTGTAATCAGACCACCCTCCCCTTAGACGCTACCTTTCCCCATAGGCTTTTCCGCGAGTTTCTATAAACAGTAATTAATGCAGTTCAGATGTTAGACTCAACTGTTTACCCTGGCTCTCAATTAATTAGTTAATTGCCAAGCTAGGAAGACACGGTTTGCATATATTTTTCTCACCCTCATCCCGGTGACTCAAATTTGCAGATCTGCTCTCTAGCGAAGCACGAGATACACACAGGCTGTGGCAACAGAAACAACACAGCAGCCGGCAAAGCCTCGCTGGGCCTTGCGAGGCAGGCGCTGCTTATATCCTCCCACGTCTCGGTGGGCGGAATGACTCACCCGAAGGCCAAACAGCTTTTCCAAGGTGTGAGGAGACCTTGCTCTAACTTTGTTTAAAAACCATTCTGTTTGTCCAAATGTGTTTGACAGCGTTGGGAGGAAAGTGCTGGTCCTCTTAAGCACAGCCGGTGTTAATAGAAACCTGAACCGTCCTGTCCTGGACCAGCTTTACAGGGAGTGGGGAGGTCTGATAAAGGAGGGGGAAGGTGGGGTGGGGAGGGGTGGCTTCCGGGCTTACCCCTTGTTACTGCATCCCCCCTGAGATGCACAGTCTGGGGAGAGGGAGTGGGGTCCCACACCCCACCCCCTCATCCCCCCGACCGGAGGATGTCAGGGAGGAAAGAGAGAGCTCTGAGGAGGCCCTTCTGCTCTACTCTGGATGGAAGGCAAACCGAGAGTACCTGGTGGGTGGGGTGAGCTGGGTTCAAATCTTAGCAGGGCACCTGGCCACTTATAGAGGCATTTGTAACTTCACTCACTAGGTCTATAGAAACTGATTTTTTTTAAGAGTTTATTTACTTAGAGAGTGAGAGAGCGCGAGCCCAGAGGGAGAAACAGACCCTCGCTGAGCAGGGAGCCCAACACAGAGCTCGATCCCCAGACCCCGAGATCATGACCTGAGCTAAAGGCACACGCTTAACCTACTGAGCCCTCCAGGGCCCCAGAAACTGACTTTTAATATATTTCATATTAAGTGTTTAATGCTAACCATGATGAGAAACAAACCGTACATATGAGTGTGTATATACATGTAGGATATATATGAGATATAAGTGATACCCATATAATGAGGGGAGATTATGAATGATCTAATATTTGACTAAGTTCTCAATGATTGTCTCTAGCTCTCGATAGCATTCTGCCTATGTTCTCATTCAATTTTTTTCTATTTCGTTTTTTGTAACCAGGCAGCGAGAGACCTTCCCAGCTCCTTATTCTTTTGGCTCTTACTTCCAAACCGGTGGGAGGACAGCGCTAGGATAAGAACACACTATTTGATAAATGTTGAACAAACCATCTGCTTAATAACCCGCTGTGTCATTTTCTGAGCTCTTTTCACAGCTTTGGGCAAGCTTGGCTGTGCTTCACGGTAACACCTCAATGGCCTTGGAGGGAGGAACACTGAGGAAGAAAGGACCAGGGTTCCACCATGATCTCAGGGTCGGGTCAGCCGTGGAACTGGCCGCCGAGATGGCCCGTCTGATCTGTAGGACCTAGAGGGGCACGGGGCATGACAGCTGGAATTTCCGGCCGTTCACATTAGTGGATGCATCCGGGAGACACCAGCTGGAGAAGGTCAGTGCTCCATCTCAGGCAGGTAACAATTTTAAGTTTCTGAGCAAGGACCTCGGCCAGTTGCTGTGGGTTCAGGGAATGGAATTAAGCCCCTGGAGAAGGGAGACCAGCAAGAGTCCCACAGACTAGCGGAGTCTTAGCCAAACAGTTTACCAATTTCGGTGGGGTTCCATGGGCGTGGGGACACGGAAAGCACCGACCAGAAACCAGCAGGGTGGGTAAAGATGCCAGTTAAATAACACCCAGGTGCCCCGGGTTCAGGGGCTCAACTCACTTGTGGGACCCTGGTCGGAACCGGTGAGGAACAGGGAGGGCTGAGGGGCAGGGGCCTTGGGGCCTGGGGGCAGGGGCGAGGCAGGTGCCTCGTTCACTGGGAATCGAAACGCTCCATCCTTTGGCCACCTTGGGAGTCAAAACAATATGCACCTGGCTCCAGACTGATTCTAAACTATCTATTTCTTTCAGGGTTGTTAGTTAAACAAAGGTAGCAATTGATGTTTTGTTAAAATTATGCTGTGATCTTAACAAGGGGTTATATTTTCAGAGAGAAAGAGCAGCCGTTGTAGCGGGAGGGTTATTGCCTGTCTCAGCGAAGCTTGCAGGAAGGGGACAGATGTGCCCGTGGCAGGATCCATTTGCAGCCCCCGCTGGCTGCTCTCTGAGGGGAGATCCTGGGCTGCTTGGGCGCCGGACCTCAGAATGGAACCTGTTCAGAGACTGAGGGTCTGAGTGTTCCACAAGCCCTTCCTCCTATCTGCTCCCTTCGTTCACTCCTAACTTCCTGACGTCCTTTCTTCCCCAGCTGCCTGTGTCCCCTTCCTCCTTCTTCTCTCTTCTTTCATTCCTTCAGTGCCCCCCGCTGCCAGACTGTTGGGGCCCAGGGACAGTGACCTGCCTGGAAGAGCTGACAGAGGCCGCCCCTCGCTAAGCTGTGCAGAAGGAACAGGAAGGTCGATCTCTAGCTCGGGGGCATCAGATGAGCCTCACTGCCCCGCCCCGGGGGAAGTTGAATCCTCCCAGGGCGTAGAATTGGGTCAGGTGGAGAAGGGCATTCTGAGTAGAGGGCGTCACAAACGTGGAGAGGTCAAGGTCTGGGACAAACCACAGGGACAGGGAGCTGCACGGGGCCTGCGCTTGGGGTCCAGATGGTTTTAAAACCAGGGCACCTCCTGTCCTCCTTACGGTCTCTGAGAATAAGCCTTGATGATAAGGAATACCTTTTCCATGCCACGTTTATTCATGAAAGATGTCATAAAACCTTTCACGGTGGGAAGTAACATTTCTCACATCCTGAGTTTTTTTATTTAAATGGAGAACTCTTTGATGGACTTGGCATTGACCTTGTAGGTGATTAGGGCCCAGTGAGACGTGGCTCCTGTTCCACACGTGCTCTATAGCATTTGGGTGACCCGACTCATTCTCTTTTACTTTGCTGTGTGGATACCAGGCATCGAGGAGGGATAAGCATGACCCGGAGAACATACTCCGCTCCCATGGGTCAGGAATTCCGCGCAGTCTCAGCACCTTTGGTCCCAGCATGTGGGTTCTGCATCTCTAGATGCCAATGGCCAGAGAGAAGAGAGAAGACAGTTGGAACACCAGAGGGGAGCCCCCAAAATGAATGTCTAAGTCCCCATCCTTCAATTCTTGGTAGTGGCCCCCACTCTCTCACTGGGTATGAGACGTACCACGGAGGAAGAATGGGGGAGCATGGCAGGTATGATTCTCACGTGGGCGAGGAGCCATCTATCACATCTGTGTCAAAGTTTCCATTCTTCACGTGGGCTGAGCTGTAGCCGTGCCTGCTCTTCCCTTAGTCCCTGGCTCGACAGGAAAATCAAACTTAAGGTTCTCTTAGTCTCCCCTGTGTTATCCGCAAGGCAACAGAGGTCAGGACCGCTGATCAGGAGGGAGGCTGGTACCAGTACAGAAGGTCTTTGGAGCAAGGGTCGGTGTGGGAAAGTGACAGGAGGTACACGGGAGACATAGGCAAGGACCAGACTGTGAAGAAGGGATCCAGAATTATTTATTTATTTATTTATTTATTTAGGTCTTTCTTTCGTATCATCAGAATTTCAGAATCACAAAAATGGGCATTTGGGATCAAGGTGAAGAGGCTGTTTGCTGGGATAACCTTCCAGAGACAAGGAGGAAAGAACAGTTACTGGGATTCGTTAACAATAAGGGCCCATTACTCTTCTTCAAATTAGTATGCTAATGTGCTTCTCAAAAAACAACAGGAAACAAACAACAACAACAACAACAGCAACAAAACCTGTAGGTTTGGGCTTATATTGTATTTAAGGAGCAAGAATGTCTTAACAACTATTTTACCACGGGTCATCGTTACATTTTCTATCCATTTTTAGAGAAAAGTGAAAAGAATGATATGAAGTCATTCAATCTTTCATGGCTTTTCCTCACCCATTGGCTCTGATACCAGGAAAGGGGTGGGTGTCAATTTTCTTTTTCATGCTAATACAGATCCTGAATTTTAATGCCATTGCAAAAGCCAGAATTGGCAAGAATAGACTTCTGATTCCAGGTAACAATCAGGAGTGGCATAAAACAGGGCTACGTTCCACTCCCTTCTATTTTACTTCCTTTTATTTTTTTTTAAATTTTATTTATTTATTTGACACAGAGAGAGAGATCACAAGTAGGCAGAGAGGCAGGCAGAGAAAGAGGGGGAGCAGGCTCCCTGCTGAGCAGAGAGCCCAATACGGGACTTGATCCCAGGACCCTGGGATCATGATCTGAGCAGAAGTCAGAGGCTTAACCCGCTGAGCCACCCAGGGGCCCCTACATCCTTTTAAATAATGGGAAATCTCCCTCAGGTGAGTGAGACACATCCTCACGGCCATACAGACGTAGGAGCATATCCTCTTCTATGCTCAGATTAACCTAACCATATCTCAAAAGACATCTGGTTCTGGTAAGCAACTTTGTCATCAAGATGGCTTGAAACTAACCATCCTTTTAAAAGATGGTGATTCAGGAGAGATTTTGAGAATGCTGTTAGTTTTAATCAAATAACTTCCTGCCGTTGTTACTTGTGACATGCTGGGTATGACAAGTACCACCCGTGCTGATGGAGTTACAAGGAAGCCATTTTGCTTGGCAGACATTTCCCAGAGGCATTGGAAAGATTTTCCCCTGGTGCTGGTGGAGACAGATGATTAAAGCCTGCTTGAACATTTTCATGACTACGTGCCCTGAGCCTTGCTTTATGCTGTAGCACTTCAGGGACACAATCGAGTTCTTATTCATTTGCTGAAACAGACCCAAGATGGCTTCCTGGGGGAGAAATTAGGGCTCTACCTGCAGGGAGAAAGAGTAAAGACATTTGGGGCAGAAAACCAGAAGGTCGGAATAGATCATCACACCGTGGCTGATAAAAAGTTTAAAGAAATTAGAATTTGAGGATGCATTTCTCAGAGCAGGAGGTTACTAATCCGTGTGGATCTAACACCTAGGAAGTTCATTGGTCATGGGTGGTAGTGGCATTCTTGGGTGTGGATGAGATCACCTGGAGCAGGGACAAGCTATTTCATTTGCGGGATCCAGTGCAAAATGAGAAGGCGGGGGTCTCTGTTTAAAAATGAGGCATTTCAAGATGATGACAGCATGGCATTGATCCAAAGGCAGGGTTACCAGGTTCCAAACATCTGACTTTTGCAACTGCCCAGGTCATGTGCCCACGAAGTGCCTATAGGAAAGGAAGATGGTGAAAACAAGTGTTAATTACTTAATTCCAGGGGAAAACCAACCTTTAAACAGAGGGTGAAAGAAAAGTCAGCAGGGGCACCTGGGTGGCTCAGTCTGTTAAGCATTCGACTCTTGATTTCTGCTCAGGTCATGATCTCAGGGTCCTGGGATAGAGCCCCTTGTCCTGCTCCCCATTGACTGGGGAGTCTACTTGTCTCCTTCTCCCTTTGCCCCTCCCCCCCTGCACTGTCTCTCTCGCTCTCAAAAAAATAAATCTTTTATTTATTTTTTTTTTTAAAGAGAATTCAACAGACATGGAGATGGGGAGAGCAGAAAGGTAGAAAAAGAGGGGCAAGTCATATCTTAGAAGCCAAGAGAAGACATACTTTTAAATAGAAACCACGTGAACCTTCTTTCTTTTTTTTTTTAAGTGGGCTCCACCCCCAGAGTGGATTCCAAAGTGGGACTTGAATTCAAGAGCTGAGATCAAGAGTTGGGTGCTTAACCAACTCAGCCACCCAGGCACCACTAAGTGAGCATTCTTATATGTCCTTGTACTTCCAGTATGCTGGCAGAGAATTCGCATTCAGGAGCTGCACGGTGTCGTCACCTGTCTCGTGTAATCAAAGGCAAGGGAAGGGAAGGACTTCAAAAATTCTTGGTATTTTATAGCCAAGAGACCATTATTGACCTGATTTAAAAAAAAAAAAAAAGTTTCATTAACAAAAGAGAAACAGCCAGATCATGCTGAGAACGGACAGGGAGACAAGTGCAGACATGTCCAAAGCCCTCCGTGCTGAGTGTGGGAAGAAGTGTCCATAAAAGGGCAGGCAGTTCCTGGAGGGAGAGGTGGAGCTGTGAGAGGTGGTAGTGGGTGGGGGTGCATTTTGTGTTTATGGAAGGAGAGGCATAAGTAGGTGCACAAGAAAGGAGTCAGTGGCACAGAGTGAAAAGTTGGACAAGAAGAACGGAAAAAGAAGAGGAGACAGAGAAGGACAAGAGATTAGAGGAGAAAAAAAAAAAAAAGAAAAGAGAGATTAGAGGAGAACATTCCTGAGCCTTTGAAAGGTATGGGATCGAGAGCCTGGGGACTCATCACTTGGGAAAGAAAGGCAAAGTGCCTATCAAGGGTAAAAAGTAAGAATGGGGGTGAATGGTGGTTGTGGATACGTTCTCCCAAACATGCTTCCATTTTGGAGGAAGGTACTTGGAGGTAGGAATCAAAGTATTTCGTGTCCTTATTCTTTATCTTCTGTATGAAGTGGGAGAGGGGGTCATTCATTTGCTAAGGATTGATACTGAAATTTCTTGCCTCTTCATAAAAAGCTTACTTTGATTTATACAGTTCCTTCCCTACGGACACTTCAAAGTCCTTCGCCAACTGCTACTCTCAAGCAACCTATTCTGGTATTTTGATAGACCCTTTCATTGTGGTATTAATTTCTTTTCCAACTAATTATTTCTTTATATCAAAGAAAAACTTGGAAGCTTGAAGTATTTCTACAAAGATTTAACCATTACAGAAATAGGTTTTCTTTCTATAGCATTTTATAGGGCAATCATTTCAGAACACGTCGAATTCAAAATCAGAACATGATGTCTGGGGGCGCCTGGGTGGCTCAGTGGGTTAAAGCCTCTGCCCGGCTCAGGTTATGATCCCAGGGTCCTGGGATCGAGCCCTGCATCGGGCTCTCTGCTCAGCAGGGAGCCTGTTTCCCCTCCTCTCTCTGCCTGCCTCTCTGCCTACTTGTGATCTCTCTCTCTCTGTCAAATAAATAAATAAACTCTTAAAAAAAAAAAAGAACATGATGTCTGGAAGGACCTGACTGTTGAGGCAAGCCCCTTGCAATGCTAGCTACACCGGGAAAGAACATTCTGTTTGGCATATCGCTGTCGGTGGGGAGCCTTCTGTAAATTCTGCTCCCAGATCACGATGGTTTCTGTTTCTTTTCTGCAGAAGGAAAACATCTTAACCCAAATGGAAGCCCATCCACTACGATGTAACGTGCCCGACTCAGTAAAAATCCCAACCTACCCTGGGCTGCACTGGCGAGATTTCACAGAGATGTAATTCTTCTTATTACTATTACCCAAGGGATGTCACACTCATTCATTCAGTCCTCCCAATCCCTAGTTTATGCTGTTTTATCGGCCAATCACCTTTTAGCTTCTGCAGAGTTGCTCTATTTTGTTATTCTCTATTTTGTTCTCTATTGTTATGTTTCATCTATCTGTCTCCACTAGAATGTAATTGCTATGAGAAGAGGAATTAAGGTCTGTGTCCTCGACATCTACAACCATTTCTGGCTATAATAGGTACTCAGTGAATATTTGTTCAAGGAATAAATAAAAATACATGTGGGATATTTTCTATTTCAGTGTATCACATTAACTTGTGTATGGAGATACTGGATAATTTTCCACCCTGATCCCACTTCTCTCTGCAGAAATCTATGATAGCCAGCCTTTTTTTTTTTTTCCTTGTGAATAAATATTTTAATTATGTTTATTATCCAGTCTAAAATCATTCAATCCTAATACCCTTGTGGCATTTTATTTTCATTTCTGGAGGTCATTCATTCCAATTTTACAATCTGATTTTTTTTAACATCTTAATTTTATTTAATTTTTTTCAGTGTTCCAAGTTTCATTGTTTATGCACCACACCCAGTGCTCCATGCAATACGTGCCCTCCGTAATACCCACCACCAGGCTCACCCATCCCACCACTCCTCTCCCCTCCAAAACCCTCAGTTTGTTTCTCAGAGCCCACAGTCTCTCATGGTTTGTCCCCCGGCCCCCTAATTTCCCCCAACTCCCTTCTCCTCTCCATCTCCCAATGTCCTCCATGTTATTCCTTATGCTCCACAATAAGTGAAACCATATGATAATTGAGTTTCTCTGTTTGACTTATTTCACTCAGCATCATCTCCTCTAGTCCCACCCATGTTGATACAAAAGTTGGATGTTCATCCTTTGACAACCAGCCTTTTTAAAAATTTTGTGCTTAGGTGTGGGCTCAGAGGGAGTTACCTCAACTGACTTGCCCACCTGCCAATCACAAATGGTGGAAGAGATGTTCTTCTACTTGGAAATGCGCTGGGGTTTTACATTTAAACTATTTTGGGGGTTGCCTGGGTGGCTCCTTGGGTTAAGCCTCTGCTTTCAGCTTCGGTCATGATCTCATGGTCCTGGGATCGAGCCCCGCATCAGGCTCTCTGCTCAGCAGGGAGCCTGCTTCTCCCTCTCTCTGCCTGCCTCTCTGTCTAGTTGTGATCTCTCTCCATGTCGAATAAATAAGTAAAATCTTAATAAATAAATAAATTTTTTTGCCTGAAAATAACTTTATGGGGTCATAATTCTTTCCATCCTCTAAAGGTAGAAACTGAGGCTCCAAAAGGCCAAGTTGCCCAAAGTTAGCCAAAAAGCAAAAAGCAGGAATTTGAGCACAAACTCATTCCCCAACAAGAGCTCTTCCTGAAACTGCCTGAGAATTATCCAGTGACACATGTTGTGTTGAGAAAGAAGTAAACAGAGCAAAACGAGATGTCTTTCACCTTTAAAAAGGAAAGAGGGGAGGGGGGAACTTATGCCTGCAGTTTTCATCAGTAATTCTGACATGGAAAACGAATCTATTTTCAATTTAGCAAAACATCTAACTCTCTTAAACGATTGATATCTTGGCTGGGGTCTGAGAGGCCGTATAAATGTAATTCAAAAATTATGAGCAATGGAGAAATAATTTCTAGATCCAAAAAAGGCCAAGGCAACTTTCCATTTCTCCTCGCTACAACGAAGGTCACTCCTGTTTGTTCAGGGCTAAGTTTCAAAATCGATGATCCCTTTAATCCCACATTCCCCGTGTGATTCATACGGTGTGAATCACCACTGACTCTGAGGAGGTAGAGGACGGGAGTGGGTAGCTTCGTTCTAGTCCCTCTCTGCTTTTTTATCCATTTTTTTTTCTTTTTGGCTTTTATTTATAAACCACCAAAACATCTGGCCAATTTACTAAATATCCAGATGTTTTGATCTAATTTGTATCGCTTTTTCTTTTTAATGTGGAATGTGTTGGCTTTACGGGTAAATATACGCCAGGTGAAGTGCATGGAGGTTGCCAGCTGATGGAAAATGCAACCAACCCGTAATCAACAATCCACATCTGCTCCTCGTTTCTCCATGGCTTCCTGGCTCAATCAAAAATAATGTGCCTAATATTTGAAGACATTCCTAAAGGAGTAAAAAAATCACTTGACAATCTTTACCTTATCAGTCTCATAACCATAAAGAAGCTTGACATGGCCGGAGGCAAATACCAGATCCGGATCGGGGACGTGGCCTGAATCCCACATTGCGCCATGGGGATCAAATTAAGATAAGAATTTAGGGGCGCCTGGGTGGCTCAGTGGGTTAAAGCCTCTGCCTTCGGCTCGGGTCATGATCCCAGAGTCCTGGGATCGAGCCCCACATTGGGCTCTCTGCTCCGCGGAGAGCCTGCTTCCTCCTCTCGCTCCCTGCCTGCCTCTCTGCCTACTTGTGATCTCTGTCTGTCAAATAAATAAATAAAATCTTAAAAAAAAGATAAGAATTTAGATCCCAAATCTCCAAAACCATTTGTCAGATCCTGCCCTCCATGTATGTTTCCTTCCCGACTTAGCTCAGCACACTCAGGATACACTTCCTGGATACCTTGGGAAAATGCCTTTCTGGGGGAACCACAGACAAGGGCTTCTCACTCCTCTTGGACTTCGAACCAAAGCATCAGTGTTTCAGAAGCCACATTGCAATGACAGTCTAGTCCTGTTCTGTGATGACGTTGGTCCTCAACCGTACAGCCCAGCCCAATCAGATAGCATGGCAGCTGAACCGGTGGTATGGAGATCTAGACTAAATCATACTTCATGACCCTCCTTACAATCTTAAAGGTACAAACCAGAACGAAATACATGTGACCATTCCTACCAAGCTCAAGGCAAGTCATTTCTGGTAGATGGGTCACAAGCCAAAACTTATTTCCTAGATGTGCAATGTTATCATTGTAGTTATGTTTTTTAAGACACAGTTAGTAGCACAAATACACCAAACTTGATTACGAAGGGTCAAGAAGAGAAAATTCAAACATATATTTTTACAGCTATGTATTAATAATGTAGAACAGAGAACTTTTATTCATCTATGTACTTTTTCTAAACTTTGTAAGTACAGCAAACAAGCAGGAAAGTGTAAAAAATTATATGTTTATAGCTTGGATTATCATAATTTCATACGCCTGGGAATCTACCAGCCAGATCAAGAAACAGAACATCACCGGTCCCTCAGAAGACCCTGTGCTGGGACACCTGGCTGGTTCAGTAGGTTGAGCATCTGCCTTTGGCTCAAGTCATGGTCTTAGGGTCCTGGGATTGAGCCCCACATTGGGCTCCCTGCTCAGCAGGGAATCTGCTTCTCTCTCTCCCTCTTCCCCTCCCCTCCACTTGTGTTCTCTCTCTCTCTCTCTCAAATAAATAAAATCTGTAGGAAAAAAAAAAAAGAAACCCCCTATGTCCCTTATGCACATGGTATATTTCTGCATTTGTTCAGTTCTTATTTAATTTCTCTCAATAAAGTTTTACGGTTTCCATGGAAAGGGCTTACACGTCTTTCTTCATATAAATTACTAAGTGTTTAGTGGGTTGTTGTTTTTTTTAAGATTTTATTTTTCTTGTTTGACAGAGAAAGCAAGAGAACACAAGCAGGCAGAGCAGCAGAGGGAGAGGGAGAAGTAGGCTCCCCATCAAGCAGGGAGCCTGACGCAGGGCTTGACCCCAGGACTCCGGGCCTCGACCCAGCTGAAGGCAGTCGCCCAACCAACTGAGCCACTCAGGCGCCCTGTATTTGGTGGGTTTTGATGCAAATATAGATGGTATCATTTTACAAATTTAATTTTCTGCCCATTGTTGATATATGAAAAACAATTTTTAACAGTGAATGTAATTAAGACCTTTGATAAATTCATTATTGAGCCCAACATTTTATCTGTAGGTCCTTTTGGATTTTCTATATAACAGTCTTGCTACCAGTGAACAGTAAGTTTTATTTTTTCTTTTTCAGTTCTTATGTTTTTCTCTCCTCATCTTATTTCTCTGGCTAGAATTTTCGGAACAAATTGAATAAAAGTGCTGATAGTGGACACCTTTGTCTCTTTCTTGATCTCTGGGGAAGAGCTTTTAATATTTTAATATTAAGGAAGATGTTTGCTCTTGGGCTTTTTATATACACTTGATATCATGGTTATATACTTTGGTATAGACTGGTCTCATTAAAATATATGGAAAAACTCCCTCTCTTTCTATTCTTGAGGGGGATTTCTATGCAGTAGGGATTACCTTTCTGTGGATGTTTGAATATTTCACTAGTGAAGTCATCTGAGTAGGTAGTTTTTGTTTTGAGAAGGTTTTTTTTTGAGATTTTTTAACAATTTATTTTCTTTATGCATCAGTTTCAATAGATTGTATTTTTCTAAGAATATGTCCAATTTCACTAACTTGTCAAAACATTAACATGTGGTTATTCATTTTATTCTTTTATGATGATTTTATTATCTGTAGAATAGGTGGTTTTGCCTGTATTGGTTATTTGTGTCATCTTTATGCTCTTACCTGTATTTTGACTGGGATTTATTCCATTTTGCTGTTCTTTCCAAAGGACCAAACTTTCACTTGCTGATCCTATTTTGTGTTCTTTTCTTCTCTTTTGTAAAATTTCCCCTTATCTTTTTAATTTTCTTTCTTATACATTCTTTGAGTTTCTCTAACTTCTTGAGATCAATGACTAAATTGTTTTTAGTCTTTCTTCTTTTCTCATATTAGGCCATAGATTTCCTTTTAAGCATGGATTAGTTGCATGCTACTAGGGTTGTCATGTAATAATCTTTTTATCATTTGGTTTGAAATATTTTCTAATTTCCATTGTGATTCCTTAGTTTGTCAATGTCAGTGCACTGCTTAGAGGCTGCTGCTTAAGTTTCAAGTATATAGAGATTTTCTAATTTGTTCTTGATATTTTACAGTGGTCAGAGGACATAATCTGTATGCTGTTACCGTATCATTTGTTGAGATTGCTTTATGTCCAAACAAATAGTCACTTTGGGGAAGTGCTCCACATAAACTTGAAAAGGAAGTGTATTTTTCAGTCATGGGGATCAGTGCTCTACACATGTTGTGAGGTCAAGTCTGTTAATCACATTGTACAGATTTTCTATACCTTAGAGACTTTTGTATGTGCATTCTATTGGTAACTGAGAAAGAAGTGTTAAAAGCTTTTAAAATCTCCCACTATTTCAAATTTGAAAAATTTCAAATTTTTCTGTTTCTATTTTTAGTTTCATCAATTCTTGCTTTATGTATTTTATTATATATAGTTATATATATTTTTATTATATATATAATTAGGTTATTATATATAAATACATATTTATATATGTTATTATGTTATAATATGTTATATATATGTTATGTGTTATATATATATATTTATATATGTTATTAGGTAGATACAAATGTAAACTTTTATATCTTCCACATCTGTCTTTATCCTTATCTTTAGTAATACTCCTTGCCCAAAGCCCATTACATATATTAATAAAATAGTTACTCCACTTTTCTCTTGCTTGGAGTTCGCAATTTCTCTTCCTCTATCCTTTTACTTTCAACCTTCTCAGGTCTTCAGATTTGAGATGTGTCTCTTGGAAGTAGATTATAATTTTTTTATCCCACCTGAATACATTTTTTTAAGAACATGAGTATTTATTTGACAGCAAAATTCCAAATGAGGGCTCCAAATTTTGGAGAATACTTCTGTCTTTTAATTGAAGCAGGTAATCCATTTAAATTTAATGTAATTACTGTTTGTTTTTTATTTGTCCTACCTTTTTTCTGTTTTTATTTTCTTCTTTCTTATGTACTTTTGGATCAATTATTTTTATTATATCTGTTCCGCATCACCTCATTGTTCTATCCTCATGCGGTGGTTATCTAAAGATTAGAACTTCCCTCCTTGACTTATTAAATCAAAGTTGGCACATTTCCTAGTTCCTGGGCAATGCAAGGGTCTTAGCATTCTTCGGCATCTTTTACCCCATTTCATCTTATATACTATTGTTTTCAAATTCTCCATATATTTTAAACCATAAAACATTATTATTGTTGATTTTTGCAGTCGAAAGTCCTTCCGATTTATCCATACATTTACCATTTTTATTGCTCGTAGTTATTTTCTAATCTCTGAGCAGACACATGGAATCATTTCCCTCGTCCCAAAATTGCTTCCTTTCATATTTATTTTATTATGGATAAATTTGGATTTATTTTATTATGGTGATGAATTCCTTCACATTTTGTTCATCTGAAAATATACCCTTACCTTAATTTTTGAGGCCTTTTCACTGGATATTTTCTTTTAGCGCTTTGAAAATACAGTCATTTTCTTGAGTAAACAACTGATCGAAAGAAATGTTGAATGAATGAATCAATGAATAAAGTAGTGGAGAGATGGGTTATAGAGGTGACAATGAGTAATCCCATTTGGCTGGAGTATAGGAATTCAGAAGATGGGAAAGAGGCCAAAACATGTGGACACCAGCATGGAAGAACAAGGTCACATATTCAATGCATTCATCAATAAGTGTTCATTCATTTATTAAATAATTCATATTTGTGATTAGAATCTTACTATACTAGATTTTGTCTATGTAAAGGTGCAAAACGTTCCTTTAATTGTTCTTGGGGAGAACAGGTAGATGTAATCTAGTAGAGAAGTATATATTTGCTTATATATATGTGCTTACTTAAATGTGCTTTACTTAAAAGGTAACTTCAGGCTTCTTGGAGAACCAGCTATGCTTTAATGCCTTTTTGTTTATTTGTTTAAAGATCTTATTTATTTACTAGAGAGAGAGAGCACAAGCGGAAGGGAAGGGGCAGAGGGAGAGGGAGAAGCAGACACCCCACCAACTGGGGAGCCTGACGTGGACTCGATCCCAAGACCCTGGGATCATGACCTGAACCAAAGGCAGATGCTTAACTGACTGAGCCACTGAGTACCTCCCCTTTAATGACTTTTGAAGAAAAGTCATCATATATGTTCCTATAGACTCACACAACAGATCTATAGACTAAAGCAGAATAAATATTCACTTTACTGTGGGAGGAAAAAGGAAAGAAATTCAGTACAGAGCTTACATGAAAAAGTCTGGTGCTTGGAAAAACAATAATAATTTTTTTTCAACAATAAGTTTTAAAAGCATGAGCCAAGTACAACCAGAGAATGAAATGAAACACTTTTTAGAAATTAAAAAAACAATGAGCTCCTGTTTAGTTTTCGTTTTATTGTGCTTTTATTGAGGGTAACAGTTTTTACAAAAGCTTATCTCTGGGTCAAGGTAAGGCAATATGGAAAAGCTAGAGTATGTGTGCTAAGAATGTCAGTAGCTAACTCGGGCTTGCTCAGATAAACTTTGGGTTGGACTAAATGGAAGGGAGCGTGAGAAAAGCATTCCTAGAGAGAATGTCTGTCTGGGAGAGAAGCGCTCTCCAGAACTAGCAGAAGGAGGAGAGAATTCCAAATAGAGTGTTTCTTCCATCTCGTTGTCCTTCTGTGACTGCACCCCCTGGATGACTTGTTGCTAAGAGCAATAATGACCAATCTCAAGCATTGTTCAACTGTTTCCTCCATTCTCCTGTGTTTAACCCCCAGAACCTTGTCTTGGTTCTCCGTGTAGCTCCAACCACTTGACCTTGTGTTCTCTCCTCCCCAAATCAAACCAGTTCTCGCCTCTCTGAGTCTCAGTTGTGGGCCATGCTCCAGCTCAGGTCGCTGGCGTTCTCTCTTGGACATGAATCTGTATCTGTTTCCAGAGTCCATGCCCCGTGGCTGCAGCTGAAGATACACGCCTGCTTTCCCCCCTAAGCACACATGCTTCGTGGGAAGATGGATTGGAAGGTGGGGATATGTGTATGCAGAAGACTTTTAATACCTCTCTAGCTTGGATATGGGAAAATTAACACTCATTCATCTTTCAGTTATTTTTTTCAGGTCTGTGAAATTAACATTCTATTTCTAGGCCCTGCTATCAAAAAGTACATATGTTAGGCTGTGATAATTTAATCATCAAAGATATAAAAACATTGAGTACAAAAAGTTCAGTCGAAGAAAAAAGGCTTGGGTGAGAGAGGTGTATTTTTTTATAACTAAAAAATCGTATGAAGGAGATATAACAATCTTTAAAATCAACCATCATTGTTCACTTGTACCCTCTGTTTAGGTTTCCGGGAGCTCCTTCAAAAATGAAGGATAAAAATCTGTAAGTCCTACCTCATGTTGTTAATAGCCTGGATTCATCTGTTTCCTCTTCTCCATGGTTTTATGGCTCTCCCCAGGCCCATAAATTACATGGTAGTAATAGACTCTTCCAGAAGAAAGGAACTAAATGAGATAATTGACATCTCCCCCAATCCTAAAGCACTTGGGTTCCATTATTCTTTTCTTTAATGGACCTTCCCCCCGAATCTCTCTCCCCCTAACATAAATCATATGCTATATGCATTTCCAATTAGCTGTAGGAGGTCAACTTCTGGATTTAAATGAGAGCAAGCAGCAGGAGAGGGGATTCCTAGACTGCTACTCACAGCAGACCTCTGGCAATCATCTAACAGCTTGCTGTGTCCACCATCCTCACGTCAGATGTGCTTTTGTTCCGTGCACGAGTCCCCCAGACGGACAGCTCAGCACCTTTGGTATGAGTCCTTGATTATCTCGCCAAGCACTGGGACAATGGCACTCACAGGTATAAAAGATTTTCCTTCCTAAAAACTCCAGTCAACTGAGTTTGGTGTTGCAGCCCAGAGATAACCATTCTCCAAGTGGCTTGCTAATTCCACGTCGACTATTTCAAAGCTCGGGTTTCTCTTCTGAGTATTTTATACTCTAGGGGGAAAAGAAACCACTTGTCTATTGTTATTAATGTGATATGACTTGGCTTGTGCTTGAGTTTAGGGAAGTCAATATCTCTAACCTGAGGTCATTCATGTATTAGATGGTTCTGTCCGTTATAATGAATTACAGCTATTGGCCAGGCAACAGTTCGGTTGTGTAGAATATTCTTAGACTCAATAGTTTCTGCACCACAGAAATCCCTTAGGATACTTGGGGGGCAGGCCAAGTCAGGTAGACAATCCCTTTACGACCCACTTACTCCTAAGTTCATTCCAGTGTAACAGTCCGGGGGATAATGGTTTACAGGCTGATACATCACTCATTGCTGAACCACATATGTTAGCCTGAGACCTCAGGCTAACATATGTCACCATAAAAGAATGGGACTACTCAAAGCAAAAGTTACAAAATCATGGAATGGTAGTTAATGCTTATAATCAGAAGATTTCACATGAAGTTTTTCTTATAGCTTCTCTTGAAGCATGGGGAATTCCGGTGGCATTAGGCAGAATGGTGTCCCTCAAGTGAAGGAGAGAAGACACCACCTCCTACAGACAGGCCCGGGCTCTTGGGTCACATGTCTGGCTTTCCTGACAGCTGAGGTTGTGACTCCCACAACTCTCTTTGCAAAAGTATGGTTAGTATGTATGATCTTGGCTGCATGGAATCAGTGGTCCCCAAAGCGTTTAGGAATGGACAGAGAGGAATTACATCTAAGACCAGGAATACTTGAACTTTGTATCAGGCTCTGGTATATTGCAGTTTGTTCATTTCATTGGAATTACAGAAGCAAGGAGATCTTCTGAGTGTCCCTATCCCTTAGTGGGCTGTGATAAGCAACTTCTCCTTATGTTTAACATCACTTTCATTCTCTGCCAGAGAATTAGGTTCTGTGACATTGTCTTCTTTTTCTTATTATTTCTGCACACAGTCTTCCCACCTTCAACATAAATGCAAGCCCAGGACAGAAGGAGATGTATCATATAGCTTTTTTTTTTTAAGATTTTATTTATTGATTTGACAGAGAGAGAACACAAGTAGTCAGAGAGAGAGGGGGAAGCAGACTCCCCGCTGAGCAGACAGCCTGATGTGGGGGGCTCGATCCCAGGACCCTGAGATCATGACCCGAGCGGAAGGCAGAGACTTAACCCACTGAGCCACCCAGGTGCCCGTCATATAGCTTTTTTGTAGTTCCCATATTACATAGTACATATTAAGTGTTCACTAGTTATCGAATGGGTTGAACTTAAGACAAGTTACTATTCACAACTGGGTGTCTTGGATGTACTGGCTCACAGAAGAGAATGCTCCTTCTCAGCCTCCTGAATCACGTTTATCTCATTGGACCTGTGAGGGACACAGCAAGAGATCACTTTATAGAAATTGCTTCTTCACTGAGAGCTGCTTCATACATGTAATGCATTTTATTTAAAATGCAGTCCTGGTACATTTCAGCAGAAGCTCTGTTCTCCACACTATACAGTGCTCTGTGGGTTCAAATGAACCTTGATTATGAAGGGAAGGGAAAATGTGATTTTTGTGTTCATTTTGAAAAAGAGTCAGTCAGCCTGGAGGAAGTAAATTGTAATAACGGGGGAAAGTGCCTCTCTAGATATGTGGATGGCTTTAGAGTAGGTTGCAAGAAGCTTTTTTGAGGGCGAGAATAAATGAAATAAAAGAGTCACCAAAATTTGGTGAAGGGAGGCTTTCAGGGACCTCCCTTTCCAAGCCTCAAATCTTTCTGCAACTTAGTTTGGATGGTGACTGTAAACTTCAGTGAGGGGATTCTAATGTCTTTTCTGAATTTCAAAGCATGAGATCGAGGCCTGAGTGGGAAATCTCGGGTCATGAAGTAGTTCTCTCCAAGTAACCTTCAGCGTGACCCCTGCTATGATGGTCAAGTCCGTTTGGAGGTCTGCAAAAGGCATCAGTTACCACTGTGTAAAGCTGACTTACTGAGCCAGCAGCTGATTCAAAATATTTCCCCTGTGCTAACTAAAGCCATTTTTCTTCATTTCATTCAGAGCATGTGGCTTTCACTAAATTAATAAGTCAAAGTTGATTTCATCTGTTAACAAGACTGTAGCAGCTAGAGCTTGGGGAGGAAATGGAGAAAGGATGCTTTTCTCCGGCTCTCATCACAGGAGACCGCGGCTGCCAGCCCACCGCTGCAAGGCACCACTTCTCGGGGGATTCTAATTTCTGCTCAAGTCACTCTCTTTTCTCTCTGAAAGTGAGCAAAGGACCAGCTCAAAGCAAAATGTTCCAAGTCCTTAAGAGTCCGTGTTGAATCTGTTCTGCTCAGGAAATATTAACTATTTGACTTCTATCCCAAAAGGGCTCACTTCCAAAGAGCCTTGAAGAAGACCAAAGAGCTGGCTGGCCACCCACACAGCTTTAGGAAGTCTGAACTCGGTCGGGCCCATCGAATTTTCTTCTCTGACAAAAATCAGCCAGGGGCACCCAGGGAAGACCACAGGTATCTTAGCTTCATTCAGGCCGTTATTCTGGACTATGTGCTAGACTACGCTCCTGGGACTCCATGAGCTAGGTTGCATAGCTAATACGTGACTACACAGTCCGTGAGAAATCCATGCACAAAGGGGATATTTTCCAAATAGCATCACCAACTTAAAATTGCACGATGACTCTGGTTCCAGGGTGTCGGTTCTAGACCTGGCACTGCATAACCCCCAGATGATGGAGAGAGAGCAATCTTCATTAATTTAACAGTTAACACTAAGTGGGGTGGGACGGAGCCCTTGGAATATGGGAATTATAGGGATCTAATGTGTGTTTGGTGAATTGCCAGCTTGAACCAAGAAAATTGCATCAAGCAGAGAGAACAACGCATGACTACCAGACAAAACAATGGCATGGATGCATGGCAGGGGAAGATTGAGAGCTTGCAGCAGGTAAAGGACTGATGCTCCGTTGGTTGTGTAAGAAGGCTGAGCCGGTTGCCTGTGGGAACCAAGAGGTACTGCACCCGGGTGAGACCAGAATTCATAGCTGCGGAATGCTGGGCCCAGGAGAAAATGAGCCGGAGAGATCGGAGGTAGTGCAGATCTACAGGCATGATTTTTAAAAAATGGTTGATGTTTTGGCAGGATTCTGTCTTTAAAAGAAATAGTTAAGGAACGACTTCAGACTTCATGAAATCAAAGGGCATTAATTAATTATATGGTAACATTTCCATCTCTCCTGAGGCAAGAAGAAAGGAATAGAGGCTTGAGATAGAGGAAGAAGAAAGGAATAGAAATTAGGCTGCATACGGGGTTTGGATCTCACATACTGGGAATGTCACCAAGGACTTTCCGCTGTAGCTCCTGCTCTGAACTTGCTTAATTCAGTCCGTGTGAACTGAGGTGTGCTTCTGCTGGGAACTGTATAGGACTGCCTACAGTGGTTTTCCATGGCCCCTTCCAGATCAATATTTGCATAGACTTTAGGACTTTTAACTCTAAGGGTGTCTCCATTGTGTCGGGTTCATTGGTTCCTGTCTACCGATGTGGCTACCAAGTCTCAGAGAGATAAAGTTTGTTATCTGGCCTTGAACTCAAGTTTACTGGTTATGGTTCTCATGCATTTTCAGCCGTGTCATGTTGCCTACAATATGTGAAAATATATATGTTCTTTCCTTTTTTTATAAGTGCCTGTAAGCATAAATAAACTGTGATGTATTTCAAGAGAGATACTGTTCCCAGGGGCTTCTCTCTCTAAGGCAGGGACTGAGACAGCAGAAGCAAGTAGATAGCCCTCTGGTTTAGGGGAAGTGGCAGGTGGAATGTGGGCTTTGGCGAATATTCTAGTTCATTTCTATTTGTTGGTTTGTTCTACGGCACAATCTTTTCCTGGGCCAATCACAGTCTCTATTTATGGAGACATAGTGCCTGTATCTTCCTGAGGGATGTCCTCACCTTCTCAATTTATGCTGCTTTTCTTTAGTTTCCTTCATGTCTAAAATTTCGTTAGCTAGGTTTTGCCTTCCTTTGTGACCTAGAGAAGCTAAGTTTGGCCAGCATGTCACATGGTTGGACAAATGGCAATGTGTTCTAAGTATGCACTTACGAGTTGATGTCAAGATACTCTCACGGTTTTTAAATGGTCTCCCACAATTATTTCATGTAGAATTCCAAATTTCTATTATCTCTTTTGGAGAAATATGAGTTTAAAAAGGAGGTTTTCAATTTTGGCAGAGAAAGAGGAACAACTGCGAATACAGTCCCATCACACTTCTGGAGAGAGTCTCTGGTGGTCATTTCCCAATCTGCAAAATGTAAGGGAGTTAATGTCCTTGCACAGCTTTCCTGTCTAATATACATACTGTGAATCTTCTACATCAAAAATAGGTTCTTCTCTTAAAACCATATCTTGTATCATTCCTACTCATACGGAATCTCTTGTGGATGTTTATGCTTTACTGCGAGCTGCCTTCTTATTTTATTTTTAGGATTTGGTTTCTTACTAATACGTATAACCCTTGAGCAATGCCATAGTTCCTTCGCTGGGAGGAAGCCGGTTCAGTAACACCATCATGCATTTGTGTGGTTTTGTGGGGAAGTAGAGATCGATAAAGGCCTTTCCAGCCTTGTGACCAGAATGATGGTTTTCTTTCCTGCGTTATTGCTTATTAAATGCTTCTTTGTGAACAATGCTGCCCTCAGTCTTTTTTTTTTTTTTAAGATCTTATTTATTTATTTGACAGACAGAGATCACAAGTAGGCAGAAAAGCAGGCAGAGAGAGAGAAAGGGAAGCAGGCTCCCTGCCAAGCAGAGAACCCGATGCCGGGCTCGATCCCAGGACCCTGAGATCATGACCTGAGCTGAAAGCAGAGGCTTCAACCCACTGAGCCACCCAGGTGCCCCTGTCCTCAGTCTTGAATGTGTTTGAATAAGAGGACTGGGGGCAACTGGGTGGCTCACATAGCTAAGTGTCTGCCTTAGGCTCAGGGCATGACCTCAGCCCCGCATTG
Source organism: Lontra canadensis (assembly GCF_010015895.1). Lineage (NCBI taxonomy): Eukaryota > Metazoa > Chordata > Mammalia > Carnivora > Mustelidae > Lontra > Lontra canadensis. The sequence goes on from NW_022631114.1 coordinate 2,089,886, forward strand.
GGCTCCCCGCTCAGCAGGAAGCCTTCGTCTCCCTCCCCCACTCCCCCCTGCTTGTGTTTCCTCTATCCCTGTGTCTCTTCCTGTCAAATAAATAAATAAAACCTTAAAAAAAAAAAGGACTGTGCATGGGCCCCCGTGTAGTGATATCACTGTGAAAGTTTGGATTTTATTAAAATGTGTTTAAAGTTATAGAAGATATGCCCGTGTAAAGCATTTTATCAGTTACTCTCATGTTTCAATATAACCTTGAAGCACAAACACAATGTAATAGGTATCTTTATATCCTTTGGAAAGGTACCAAATGTAATTAGAAACATTCAAGCTTTTCTAAAGTCATCGTGAAAAGGCAGAGAGATGCTAAATGAACAAGGTTGAGCTGAAGTATATCTCACTTCATTGGGCCAACCATCCTGTAGATTGTGTCCATTGGATTCATTTGGTGGAGCCATTTCTCCAACAAGCACAAGGGAGAGAACTGCATTTTCACCCAATGCTGGAGAAGGAATGGCATGGGGGTAGTAAGTCTTCAGTGTGAAGGTTAGACGGCCTAGAGACGATCCCAGACATAGGAACCAGGACCTTGCATAAATCACCAGCCTGGGTCTGTCAGCCTTCTAGAACTAGACAGAGAAATTCTGGAACTGAAACGTTTCCTGAATTGGCTCTGGGTTCTTTCCCACGAGTCAACTCGAGAGTTTGACATGGGAAAACCGACGTGTGTGAGGCTAGTTCTCATCAGGTGCTGTTTATTGATTTTTCCACCAATGTGGCTTCTCCCAGGCAGGTGCGCTCCGCCCGCAGCCTCGTGTCCTTCTGCTTCCTTTCACCTGCTCTTGGGAGAAAGGAAGGCGCTTGTGATGTTGTCCTTGCTGGGACGGTAAGGATGGACAAATGTCTTGGAAGCCGTTCCGCAGATGGTAGCCTGACGTCTTGAAGGGTTCACTTCCTCTCCTGCGGTTATGCGGCTTAGGAGTTTCATGAAGTCTTTAACACAACGCGGCATATGGTCAGACCTCAAAGTCAGAAGTCACTGGCTTCTCCGTGTTTACGCACCGTATTGGTGCTGGGGGAAGGAAGGAAGGAAGGGAGGAGATGAGAGTTCTACATGGATGATCTCGTTAGTCATTTCCAGCCCATGTGGAGGCAAGTCCTGCTGGTTCTGAGGTTGTCCTTCTTTGGGGACAGCTTTCCTAGCGACAGGGACGTGTCCAGCTTATCCTCGCTTCCCCGTGGAGGTGGAGCGGGGCTCCCTCCGGGGCTGTCCGCTTGTCTGCGTGAGTGTCTCCCGCAGGTTCTCCCAGGTACCTTTGTTGCTATGGTTCCTCCTGAGCTCACACGAGATGCTAAAAATAAATTCCAAATGAAACTTTCCAGCTGCCTGGGCAAAGAGTTTTCTGTTCTCTTTGTACTTATATCCAATTGGCTCAGAGCTGATGTGCTCTGAGAAGCTGGATCTGGTACAGATGCCATGCCCAGAATCAGCAGATGGGCTGCGGGTGGAGGGAAATTTAATAGGTTAAAGACTGCCAGGGGAGGCAAGAACCTAGGGTCCATGACCTTGCCTGACGGTGCGCCTCTGAGCCAATTTGTAATTTCCCTGGGTCTCAGTTTCTTCAAATGGAAAATGCAAAGAGCGTCAAAGGGGCATTCTAATTTTAAGAGTGCGCTCATGCTTTCTGATTTTGAGTTTAAAACATTTCTGTGTGCTAGACATAACTCCTGTGTCAGCTGTGTCAGCTTTGGCCACTGTTCGTCATTGCCTCAAATTATTAGCCGATGGAACTTAAAAATTATGCTTCATGGGACCTGATGTTAGAATTCATGTGACAAAAATTACACATGGGTGTTTTGGGTTTTACTTTTATTCTTTCACTCCTTCCTTCATTCAACAAATCATGACTCAGGTTTTTACCAGACATTAGGCCTTTATGGAGCAGACATTGAATTGCATGCTGTTAAAAAGGTAAGTGCTTCGGTGCCTGGGTGGCTCAGAGGGTTAAGCCTCTGCTTTCAGCTCAGGTCATGATCTCAGGGTCCTGGGATGAGCCCCGCATCAGGCTCTCTGCTCAGCAGGGAGTCTACTTCCCTCTCTGTCTCTGCCTACTTGCGATCTGTGTCTGTCAAATAAATAAATAAAATCTTTAAAAAAAGAAAAGTAAGTGCTGGCGAGACCTAGGTATCAAGGGATATAGACTTTGGAAGGAAAGGATATTAACAGAACAAGCAGAAAACAGAAACATAAAATATTTACATGTCTTCTAATAATAAAAGATGTCTCTGATAACTCTTAAATTAATTGGGAAATCTCTAAAGTTAACGTTATTTGATTTTCCACTAGTGGCAGCTCTGACATTATATCATTTAATTTCTGAGTTAGAGTAATTATTTTAACCTGCACTCTAAGAAGAAAGATGGGGGGATGGATAACAGGAAATATGTTCATGAAGGAAATAGAAGGCTTACAGAGACTATGTTACATATGGCTGATTAGTACCATTAGTATTTCATACACACTAAATATGGAGGATTCAATGGCTCACCTAAAATCAATTTTGGAATCTTCAGCTGTGCCTCTCAGGGCAGTAACTACAGAATTCTCTAGCTACAGAAAAGGAACAGAGGCAGAAGAAGGTTAATGAAGAGTCTATCGTTAGATGCTGTTTTCAGAAATGTTGGTGCCATCTTCCATTTTCACAGGCTCTGCATCCTGATCTGGAGGGGTGAGTGCCATCTTTATAGAAAGCAAGGGATGGTCTTTTGTTATTAAGTGTACCTAAGTCATTTTAACACAGCTTCTGGCCTTCATGTTCCAAAATTAACTCCCTTGGGCTTGGAAGCCCTTTCTAAATTATGAGACCCCAAGATAGTATAGGGATAAAGGCAGGTCAGGAATCGGGACGTGAGGCAGTGTCAGCACAGACTGGATGAAGGATCAAGCTTGCGGACCTCATGGGTTTGCAAGCAAATTTAGAAATAGAGGATTCCTTAAGAACTTTGAAAAATATTCAAATGGAAGGTGCTTTGCCATAGGGAGAGACCGGAGTCTTCCGCTAGCTGCGGATATAAGGCAGAGGAACCGTGGAAAATAATGAATGTTGGTGTCCACTCTATCTCATAGCCACAAATCAGCCTATGCTTCCACTTGGCAGGGCTGAAAACCAGACAGAAATAAGCTGGCTTAATTTTGCGGGTGCATCACCCTGAGTAACTGGCTGGTGAATCTGCCTCGGGCACCAAACAGGTCAGGGGCGGCCAAGACTGGCACTCTGCTGAGAGCCCCGTGATTCCGGTCCCGCGCACAGCAGGCAGAACCGCAGTCATCTACGCACCTGTCTTTTAAACTTCCCCATACACTTGACTTCTGTTGTGGTGGTAGATACCAGAAGAGGTGCTGGAGACCTCATCTGCCTACAACTACATTTGTGGATGCACGTGGGGTTGGGGAAAGGAACACAGGAATGACCCACGTGTAGTTGGTGGGTAGTTTAAGTCAGCAGCATCGTTATAAACTCTAATGCAAGATAAACACAGGTATACAGAGTGGCAGGTGATAGCATCACAAACTACAGGGGACAATTAATTGACCAGGAAATCACTGAAAATGTCTTCTAAATTAGAACTGTCTATCTGGAAAATAGCCGATAGGCGAAGGACATCCAATCTATTTTTTTTTCTTTCAACAAACATTCACTGAGTACCAAATGTGTCCAAGACGTTAGGATAAAACCCATACTATAAAGAGGAAGAAGTCCTTTATTCCCCCAGATTACTTAAATAAATGACATTGCACTTTTTCTTTTTTGAACGGGATTTTGTTAAGAGGAAGAACATGGGTCAAGCAGAGGGAACAGCCAACGAAAGGCATCTGGCCGGAAAGCTGGGGTACACCATGCTGGAAATGGGGGGACACCTGGAGAACAGGGAGGGGTGGGTGTGGATGGTCAGACCTTCACCCGTCGTGGAGGAGAAGCACAAAGCAGGTGTCGTTCCAGATGTGCGAGCAGAGAAGTCCAAGACCAGGGCTGTGCTCAGACATGATCTGGATCTGGATCCGGATCTGGTAAAGCCGCGTGTCACACTGAGCTGCTCCAGCTGCTCAGATGGACAAGTCTGGAAGGGAAAGCGGGTGCAGAGCCCTCCATGCGCTCACAGACAGGAGGAGACATAGAGGTTACTGGATGCTGCAACTGGCAAGTGCACGTCTGGACAAGACGCCCCCCCCCCACTAATTTGATAGAAAAAGATTTAGAAGAAAGTCACACACAGGCCTTCAGTCTTTTATGTGAACAATTGTGTTATCTGTACATGTTAGCTACAAGAGAATTTCCTTTCCTATGCGCCCGGAAATTGGGGAGGTATTTCATTTATAAGATTTACTCTGCCGCTCTGCATCCTATGTCTTGGAGGTATTAAAGTTGAGCCCCCTGTTCTTCCCTTAGGCCCTGGTCCAAGACCTGTTGAAGAGTAAATGATGTGTTTATTTACAAAAGGGCAGGCAATATTGCCAGAGAAACCGCTCATGTAGCCCACAGAATCTTCCTAAGAAATTACAAAACTATATCAAACCATATAAAAGTCATTCCTAATATCCCAACCGAGCATAGGATGGATTAGAAGGACAAGAAAGTGGAGATGAAAAAAGCCAGGAAGAGTTTATTGCCCTGTTTCTGGAGAAAGTTAGTAGGACCCAAAACCAAGATGGCGACAGAGAGAAGGCTTGTGATGGGAGAAGGGCGAGAAATCGGGGGATGGGAGAGAGGTGTAAAAGTTGACTGAATTCCAGTCATAGTAGGGGAGGTGACAGGGGACTGGCTAAGGGGGTGGGGACGGGACTGGTGGGGCGCAGTGGAGGCCATCCAACTCGAGACAGTGGCCAGCATGGGTCTGTATTCAGGGACAGGCTGGGCGGCAGAGAGGACTTTGGGACATAACGACCTGAAGATGTCTCTAGAACTGGAGGAAACACCTGCGTTAGTCACACATGTGGATATGGAGTTGTGTCAACCTTTGAAAATATTAAATAGTTGACATCAAAATCTAAATTTTGGCGGCGCCTTCATGGCTCAGTGTCGGTTAAGTGTCTGCCTTCGGCTCAGGTCATGAACCCAGGGTCTTGGGATCAAGCCCTGCATCAGGCTCCCAGCTCAGCAGAGAGCCTGCTTTTCTCTCTCCCTCTGCCTGCCGGTCTGTCTACTTGTGCTCTCTCTGTATCTCTCTGTCAAATAAATAAATAACAATCTTTTTAAAAAAATGTTTAAAAAAACCTATTTTTTTTTTCTTGACTGGTAAAACTGTCCTGACTTCTATTCATTTCTTTAGTTGTTTCTGGAAACTTCCTGCAGCCCACTCAGAAGCTCTTCATCTCCTGCAGGGACCGCTTGCAACGTCCTGTGGCGAACACTGTGTCTGGCTGTCCCAGAGCTCCACCCAATCCCCTTCTTTGTCACCCCTCACCGAAATGCGTGTAAAGGCATTATTCCTGCCTCTCTTCCAGCCTGGCAAGCCTGGAATCCACGGGCTAGGAGAGGTTGAGGAGAGGATTAAAGAAGCAAACAGGTCTGACTGGGCCTGGAGCCAGGAGAGCCATCCTGTTTCACTGAGGCAACAAGCATGAGGGAAAGAACAACAGAACTGCAGAGGCCATCGCCCTCATGGGGCTGAGCCTCCAAACCAATGTCCCGTTTCCCTGCTCCATGAGCAAACCTCAAAGTCAGGTTTTCTGTTTTTTCTAGCCAGGCATATTCCTAATTGACATACTCGGTCAAAACTTTTTAGGGATTCCCCAAAGAGTAGGTTCCAGCCTTCTACTGCCATATCAAAAACCACCTCAAAGCATTGCGGCTTAAAGAGTTAAAGAGTTATTTTGCTCACAAACCCATAATTTGGACAGGGTCCAGTGGGGATGGTTTGTCTCAGTTCCAAGTGGTGTCGGCCAGAGGAGGTGAAGAAGAGAAAGCTCAAGAATGTGTTTCTAGATGGTTCACTCACACAGCTTGTTGATCGAGGCTGTGACTGGGCCAAAGTGGGGTTTGGGGCCAGAGGCCTCTGTTTCCCTCCACGTGGGCCTCAGTAGCTGCCTGGGCTTCCTCACAGAATGGAGGCTGGATCGCCAGATGGAGGTTAGCGAGAGAACGAGGTACAGTGTGCAGCACTGTTATGATCTAAGCTAAGGATGTCCCCAAGTACCACTTCCACCGTACTCCCTTGGTGGAGGCAGTCCACCAAGTCCCTGGCCCAGCTTCAAGGGGAGTGGACATAAATACCATTCCGTAATAGGAGAGTAGCAATCCTAGAGCTTGTGTGAGGAAAGACGTTTCTACCACCATCTTTGGAAAACACCATCTGCTAGAAGGTAGCCTGTGATACCAGCTGGTCGCTGATTACCGTTACGTTTATTGTTGTGCTCTGGAGATTACTTGCGGTCGCTTACAGAGAAGAGGAGTAAATCAAAATCATAGCATTGATTTATTGCAAAAATCTTGCCGAAGTTTCCAAGTAAGAGAGATCACGATGGACTCACGGGTTACCCGCCTCCTCTGTGAGGCTTCACCAGGTCTCCCAAGACTTGTCTTGATGATCGAACAGTTTCCGAAGTCACAGGCCTTATTTGAGTACATGTAGCCTCTCCGGGCCATCGCTGTAGAAGGGCCCAGGTGTGTGTTGGGGGCACTTTGGGGAGTAGGAATGTTGGAATATAGCATAGGGTCACCTCACAAGAGAGCAAAAACAATACCCTTTGGTCCCAGAAAGAGGTCCCTTTACCATTAAATTGCTCTCTTTAGATAAAATCCCCTTGCATCATTTCTCTGGTTAGAGCAAGAAATCTAAAAGGATACCACACTGATCAGTCGCCAGTCTTCCCTCAGACCCCATCCCTACCTTTGTCCTGCTCTGCTATAGCCCATGGAGCTTTGTGTCCCAGACTCTCCCGCCAGTGGGGGCCCGAGTAGAAGATGAGAGTGTGAGGGAGAAGGAGAGGCCCGGGTCATTCTCCCCCCACCCTGTCTCCTGCTTCCTTTGCTGATTTGCAATGCCCGTGTCTCCCTGGGTAGTGGACAGCTCCTACAGTGGCCACTGAGGACCCCACCTTCCTAACCTTCACGATCCTGCGTGGCCCCTTCCCCTGGATGATGGCTGGGTGTTGTCTAATGAACAGAACATGGCAACAAAGACAGGACGTCACTTCTGAGAATAGCTTTAAAAAGAATGTGGCTTCTGTCTTGTTCATATTCTTGCCCGCCCCCCGTTGGCTCTGATGATGTCTACTGCCATGCTGCGAGCTGCTCTGTATGACAAGGGAGGAGGCGACTGGCCACCAGCTCTAGGGATGGAGACCTGCCAGCAGTCAGCTCTCTCCAGCCAGCAGAGGAAAGCCCTCTGGCCAGCAGCTGGACGACAGCCTTGAGAGCGCCCAAACCAGGGCACCCCACTAATTCATGCCTGGACTCCTCTCCCACAGAAACCGTGAGATAACACAGATTGTCTGAAGCCATAATGTTTGCTGTGATTTATGACAAAAGCCGCAGGAAGCTAATCCGTGCAGATACAGTATCCCAGGCTGTTATCTGCAGGTCAGACTGGGCCTGGCTGTGGTGGTTTAACTGCTGTCACTCAGCCCTCAGTGCAAGCAGATGTCAGCTCTCGCTGATTGTCACGTCGCCTGACCATCCTCTGTTCCAGTTTCCAGATCCCTTATCACGTGTGTAACACCCACCTTGAAGAGTTCTTGTTTCTCAAGAGGAACCCTGACTGAAAAGGCTAGAGCTCACCCATTTGGCAAAACACCTCTTGCTCTCTGTGTCCATGAGGATTTTTTTTTTTTCCTTTCCATAGAAGTCAGAGGCTTGAAGGTCCAGGCCAGGGTTGTGTCCCAGCAGGAGTGGGTCTGACAGCGTCCGGCCCTAGATGTCTTCAGGGAGTGGCAAAGAAGCAAGGTACACTTTCATACCTAACTTTTTATTTGTGCTTTTGCAATCTTTCGCTCAAAGGGAACACTCATGTTTATTTAAGCTTCGTTTCCCATAATCCTGGGTCTGCCCCCTAATTCAAACACACCGGATACCAAAACCACTGAAGGCTGCCACACATCCCTTTAATCCAATTAAAACAGAATTTGAATTAGAAAAAACAATCTGGAATAAATATTTCACTGACCTTTGCCAAAATCTTTTGATCGTTTTTATTTTCCTCTTATCGCCAAGGTTTTCAATTTATATTCTCATTTGAGGTGGTCTGAAAGAGAAGGACGTAACAACGTAACCATCTATTGGATTAGCCTTTGCTGCCGTGAATGAACTCTTGGAGTTGTTTTCCTTGGACAACCAAACCCATAGGCATGTGCTCCAAGGAACAAGCCCATAAATCTTTTATTTTTCTTTTTTTTACTTGTCATATAAGGAGACTAATTCTTCATTAAAGTCTCTTTTCTTTAGGGAGCGGCTGGTAACTAATAAAAGAAGGAGTGAGACTTAGATCTACTCCTGGAGGAAAGTAGCAGTCGCTATGAAAGAGATTTGTATGGGACAATCTTTTTATTTGTGAGGGGCAAGGCAAGGAGAAGCTAAGATCTTCAGAGTGTGGTCCCTTTAGAGAAGAGATTCCTTCTTGGGCGCAGGTCAGTGGGAGAGTAACACAGATCAATACTAATGCACAAATAGTGAAAAGACACAAGACCGCCATGCTAAAATCCTTAAAGGGAAATAATAGTTTAAAGAACTAAAAAAGAAAAACAAGACAAAAACAAAAACCCCTGATAAAAAATAACTGCAACAATGAAGTTTCGCGTCATTCTTGGCTTATCGCAGGAGAGACCAGGAAACCCATGTCGTTTCCCTTTCTACTATCAGATTCTGCGGTCTATAACACCATTGCTCAGAAAGTTTCTACTCCACTCGACCAACAGCCAGTCTCAAGGAGGCAAGCTCGACTCTTCTGAGTCATTGGTTTTTAAAAGAAATACTCCTCTTCCATAACCGAGCAGGATGCTCTCTGACTAGCAGGCGTCTGCTGACCTTGAACCATTGCGTCCGTCCATCCCTTCATTACAGACTCCTACAAGGGAAGAGCCAGGAGAGACTTAGAGATTATTAATTCCCTCTCCATGCTTGGCTGCCAAACCACCTGAGGTGCTTAGTGATTGAGTGGAGTCCCTAAATCCCATAGCTGGTCTGTGGCACAGCCGGGCTAGCCTTCAGACCACCTGGCTTCCCGGTCAACGGGAGAAGCAATTGCATTGCCTGGCAAATATGGCAGCTACTGTAAGATTGACTTAGTGGCTTTATCCTCCCCAATTCAGGATTCCACAGAGGGGAGTCTCAGTTGTCAGGTTTTTGGTCGTAAGACCTGTCTTACCTGAATGATGAACCCTCTGTCGTGCAGAGCAATAATCATGGGAATGAAAAATGGTCAGAGGTGAATCACTAGATTGCAACAAAGATGAATCATATTGCCCTATTATCTGTGTTCAGATTATTCCCGAGCCGGAAGCCAATGTGTGGTTTCTTGCCTGCATGCTTCACTGTCCTCATAATTATCCTTGACTATTTTCCGACTTATAAATGGAATTAACTTTTTTTTCCACAGTAGCTACGAAGAGGAATATAGTATCATGTTTTGATCGTCTTATTTCCTTTGGAAAGAGCCAAACAGTTTTGCTTCGCCAAGTTTTATGTTCTGAAGGAGGGTGGAAAAGCAGGTTAATATTATGTAGGTAGACAGTAGTAGAACCCCCTCGTGACGGTAGAAATAAAATCTCTGTTCTCTCAAGGTAAAATAGCATTTCCCCGTAACGTTCAATCACTTCCTTAGTACAGTTGTTAGCTGGAAATGTCAAGAACAAGAGGTTATGCTAAGGTTGTATTCTTTTAAATAAATATGTGACAATACTCCTTCAGGTTGAAATCACTGAGTGGATGAGATGGTATTTAAGAATTTAAGGGGGATTGAAAATCATGCTCATGCTACATGAATAGGCTTATGTAGTATTCAGAGTTTTTAACTTTTATGTTTCCTCCTATCTGTCAGTTAAATATGGTTTTTCTCCCTTACCTTTGCAGTCACAATGTAAAAGAATACACGCAGTGATAAAGATAAGACAAAGAAAAAGATGTCACCTTAGAAAAACAACAATTTCCGTACAGAAAGAGTGGCCTAAAATCTTAAGTTAGTAAATGTTAATTTAGGCTCAGGAGATTTCATCTTAAAGACTGAAAAAAATCCTTTTTACATTATCTCTAAACTAATTCACTGTAAACTATTTCTTTATTTCTAAAACATTTCATGGGATTTGGCTCAAAAGTAACCTTGATATGCTGTGACCTTGAGGTGTGGTCAGTGGAAACAGTAAAATCCAGGAAAATAGTACCTTTGTCAGAGGTCAGCAGAGAACAGATGAGGGAAAGGTGAAGATCAGAGAAAACCAGCAGCTAAAGGAGAAGTGGGAAAGACATCTTACTCCAAAAAAAGATGCTTCCTCACTGGTTAATCTCTGGCATTCTTTGGGTTTGACTTTAGTCCTTCCTGACTGCTGGAGCAGATTCAAGTCCTAGGGTCTATCCTCTTATTTTTTTTTAAGATTTTATTTATTTGTTTGAGAAAGAGAGCGAGCGGGGGAGGGAGGAGAGAGAAGCAGAAGGAGAGGGACAAGTAGACTCTGCTCTGAGTATGGAGCCCCACATGTGGCTCGATCTCACAACCCTAAGATCACGACCTGAGCCAAAACCAAGAGTAGGATGCTTAATCGACTGAGCCACCCAGGTGCCCCAATTCTATTAATTATTTTTCTTAAGTATGCTTCATCTACTTATTGTTTTTTCTATTAATGATTGGGTTCTAGTCCTATGGCGCAATTCTTGGCACACCATAGCATGCAAAGTATGTTTGATGGATAGAAGCATGGATGGGTGGATGAATGGAAAAATGGCATCTCTTCTAGAGTTGTTTTACATCCTTGTCTCACGCCCTAGACTCTTTGGGTGTTTTATAGCCCTGAACAAGATATAAACCAGTTTCATCTATGAGATGCACCTATGGTGTTGCACCCCACCCCACCAAGAGAGTGCCCAGCATACAGTAAGAGTTCAGTGTGTTCACGTTTGTTAAGTGACAAGGCTAGAGAGTTCTCTGATCTCCAAAGAGCATGTACGAAACCAAGATTACTGATATTCATTTATGGAATGAGTTTGGAGTGAACAAGCTCGGTGCTTAAACTATGTGTTATAATCGATACAGATCACTTTTCTCTTGCCCCCGTACAGTGACCACCCCCAAGACCCTACCAGATCCTTTCTTCATATCCATGAATTGGGGCTAAAGTGCGAGCAAATTTGATTTTATTGTTCCACATGGATACCAGTCAATTTTCCAAGTGGGAATACTAAAGATGATAATTGTATGTTGTCTAATCTTGTCTCGATAGGTCCCCTCCAGGGCGTTCTGCTGGTAAACCACTGAAAGCATGAACAGATCAGAGCAAGAGTGAAAGAAATGTAATGCGATATATTCTTTGAACTAATGGGAACCTCCTGGTTCAAGGGCATCACTAATTTGTATATGGATACACAGATAGGCATAGACATAGTTATAATTTCCTTTCAGGCAGGCTTTACTCTGGGAGTGTATTGAGTCACAGTCAATGGAAGGCATGGTAATACATGATCAGACTGAGCATTTGGGACACTTGACTAATTATCCTGGCCATCAGATGTTGTATGATGCCTGGACCTCAGGTGTCACTTCTGTTCCCTTCCTGCTAAGCACCAGCTACCAGAGCTGGTCCTTGGTGGGTCATTACTAGTCAATCAGAAGCAGTCTTGAGTAGCACACTAACATAAAAACTCTTGCCCGAGACTGCTGCTCTGTGCTGTAGTTCATACAACTTGTCTTTGGGGAGGAAACAATCATACTCTATTACTGATGACTTGTGCTATTGCATGGAGTAGAGGTGTGGGTAATGACCATAATAGGTGACCCTAAAGCAATTGCTTTTCATTACTAGAACATAGTTGGAGAGATCACTTTATCATAGTTTCTTGCTCCCATACACCGTCAATGCTCACCCCTCACACCCTTCTTCAATTTCCTGTGGGAAATAGTTGCATAGGTAATGGGGAGCATACACATAATAGAGAAACGACCCTGTTGAAAATACAGCAAGATCAAGAGGACACTGGAGTCCTGGCCCTAGACACTCAAGGGACAAAAAGCCCATTTGGATTTTCCAGGTTTTACACCCCCAGCAGGGCAAAAATTTATGAATATTGCCTCCCCTTGCACTTGACTCTCTAAACAATACCATACGCTCAGAGCATTCCTCAAACGTCCTTGAACAGTGGCCAAGTTGCTCAGACAGATTTATCTCCATCACTTATCAAATGTGGTTAGAGAGACAAGACATAGATTGTACCTATTACAATAATAATGGAGAGTTTGAGATAATATCTATAAAGCCCAGTGACACATACACTCAATTTGGATGTGACCAAAAATTCCCTAGGCCGGCTTTCAAGTCCAGAAGGGGCCATGTTCAGAGTAATCACTGCTCTTTTTTGGCTCTCCCATCTGTCTGCTAATACAGAGTAGCTCCTCTCTACAAAATCATTGGCTGGCTCCCACACTTCTGGGCATCTTCGGAATGCCCTTGATGAATGCACTTGGTGACTCCCGAGTGCACATGGCTGCTTCTGCTGTAGCTCTGTGGCCTCTGCCATGTGCTCCTGAGCCACATGGCACCTGCTAGGAGCTGCTAGTTCCTTTGCTTGCTGTAGGAGAACTGCTCCTGCTGGACCCCACCACCTCTTGGATCCTCTTCCATCCTCTTGCTCCCTCCAGTCCCTTGTTACTGTTCCCGCCGCCTCCTTCAGGGCACTCCTACCAGTGTCCCAATGCCACTGGACTCCCGAGACAATCTTGCTGCGAGTCACTGTGTAAAAGAAGGAAACAAATTCAACTTGCTTGTGTCCTCATGCTTTCCCTTGATAATTTTAAGATTTTTTTTTTTTTTTTTGACAGACAGATCACAAGTAGGCAGAGAGGTAGGCAGAGAGAGACAGGAGGAAGAGGCAGGCTCCCCGCTGAGCAGAGAGCCGGATGAGGGACTCGATCCCAGGACCCTGAGATCATGACCTGAGCCAAAGGCAGAGGCTTTAACCACTGAGCCACCCAGGTGCCCCTCCCTTGATAATTTTAAAGGCTAATCATCTATCTCCCTAGAATACAGCCACAGGTGCATGGAGGGAGGGTTCAAGATGAATTGAGATGTGTGATAGACATCATTTTGTCCTGAGAATCAGTCCTTCCCTCCGACTCCGAGGTTCTCTAAGTGGTCATATGTGTACTTTTTCTTGGGGTGAATTGGTTCCGTGTAGGCATATTTGATCACCTGCAGAGACAATGAACCACCAGTGGGCCCATCTCCCCCTTCACCAGATACACCAGCAGAGGCCTGTCTGTGGCTAAGGTTGGCATCTTTGCAAAGGCTGTTAGGAGTTCAGATGCAGATCAGGCTTTATGGAAGAGATAGTTAAGGCTGCGACACAATTCTGGCTTCACAGAATGTCTGTTCTGGTAGGAAAGACAGAGGCTACACACATGGGAAAGCAGAAGGGGGTAGATGACGGGAAGCTTCTAGGGCTACAAGATGTATGTGTGCCCTAACCTAGTACAGGGATCGAAGACGATCTTCTGAGGAAGGGCTCCTTGAGACGGAAGGATGAATAGGAGTTTGCTGGACCGAAGCAGGAAGAGAGCAGAGTTATTGGCAGGGAGAAGTCTGCATTGGAGGCTCAGAGCTGAAGTGTGAGGACAGAACTGAATGAAAGGTGTCTGGGTTGTTGGGGGCTGGAGAGGGCGGTGGTGACCAGACTAAGGAGTTACGGTTTTACCCAGGGGGCTCTGGGAAGCCTCTGAAGTTTTCGAAGCAAGAGAGGAAGGTTGTCCAGTTGTGTGTACTAAAGGCTGCAGGGGGGCAGATGCATTAGAGAAGAGCTGGGCAGGAAACAGAAGACAGGCTGTGTAGGAAGCTGTTCCTTTTGTCTTGGCCAAATGGATGGCGTAGGAAGGATGGGGAAAAGGAGCTACAGACAAGACATATGCATAGAGTCTAGGTCCATGTTCGGACGAGTGCATGAGACAGAAGGAGGAGTTCGGGAAGAGCCCTAGATTTCTGACACGACAAATAAGTGGGTATGATGCCATACTGAAATGGGGATTCCAGGAAAGGGCATTTGGGAAGTCACACGATGGTCAAATTTGGGGATGTGTTGTGACTGAGGTAGACTGAGCTTGAGCTACCATTGGGGCATCAAGTAGAGATGTATATAGCTTCAGGGCTGAGCATCACAATAGTAATTGTAAACACTGGAAAGAATGAGATTTTCCAGGGAAAGAAGAGTAGAATGTAATCCTGGGGGGCATCAAAGATGAAGGTGGTGGAGAAGGAAAGGAGAGTCACAGGAAGTGCGGAGTGGGCAGGCCGGAAGTCAGAGGGAATCCAGGAGAAGGTCACAGACGGGACATGGGAAAGTGAATGTTCCAAGAAGGAGAAGTAGTCTGCGGTGGCCCATATTCCTGAGGGATCCAGGAAGCTCATGTTGGAGCGAGACTATGGAGACTAACCAAATGTTAGGAAGGTGAGGAGAACCCGGATGTTGTCCAGGAGCACCAGGAAGCTCAGGGGAGACTTTGAACTGGAAGTCAATGGCCCTGAAGTAGGGCACATCCAGTGGTTTGGAGGTCGAGGGGCAGGAAACAAACAGCTCATTTAAGAGAGCTGTCCACACTTGAGGAGAAAAGCACCGAAGGAGAATGGTGACCCAGGAAAGGGGAAGGAGACTCGTGTGGGACACCTAAGTGGTTTCATGTTGGATCATGGAAGGCAGAGAAAGAGAGGAAACTAAGGAGGCCCTGCTGGGTCTAGTATTTACAGATGACAGCAGCATTCGAAGTCAGGGTTAGCGAGAGGAGACAGCCTTTGCAGAAAATTTGGTTTCCCACCTGTTGAGATGTAGATAACATTGTGAAATAATGATGGAGGCTTTTTTTTTTCCTTTTAAGATTTTATTTATTTTTAGAAAGAGAGACAGTGTGTTTAAGAGAAGGAACAGAGGGGAAGGGGGAGGGGGGAACTGAAACAGACTCCCCACTGAGCTCAGAGACCACACGGGGCTTGGGGCTCCATCTCATGACCCTGAGATCATGACCTGAGCGGAAACCAAGAGTCGGGTGCTTAACTTACTGAGCCACACAAGCGCCTATGGAGACCTCCTTTTGTAAGTGGACGAAAATGGTGCCTGTCACAGGCTCTCTGCTCAGCGACTCCTCTGTGTATCTAGAAATAAGGAAGTAAAATAGCACAGGGGTCAGAGTTCATCTT
Organism: Lontra canadensis; assembly: GCF_010015895.1. Taxonomy (NCBI): domain Eukaryota; kingdom Metazoa; phylum Chordata; class Mammalia; order Carnivora; family Mustelidae; genus Lontra; species Lontra canadensis. The sequence goes on from NW_022631114.1 coordinate 2,105,256, forward strand.
TGCAACCTCCACACCTGATTTTTCAGTTTCCAGAAACAATGTAATTAGGAGTCCGGAGGTGTTTTGATTTTGTTTTATGACCCTTTTCTCCTTGCTTATCCTTTCAATCTTAAAATATGGGGTTGGTCTGTCCACGTCAAAGACTGAATATTCAGATTTTGTTGGAAGAATGTACGTTGCTCCTCTATGGCCATTCTTCTCCCATTTCTGTCTGAGTGCCACCTCACCCTTCCCTCTCTCCCTCCCTTCCCTCTCTTTTAGGCCTCTCCCCAAGAAGCTCAAGTGCAACTCTTTTTTTTTTTAAGATTTTATTTATTTTATTTTATTTTAATTAATTAATTAATTATTTATTTTGAGAAAGACAGAGAGAGCAGGAGCAGAGGGAAAGGGATAAGCAGACACCCCAGGTGCCCCTCAAGTTCAGCTTTTCTTGCCTAAATGCACAGACAACCAAATGTCGGCATGAAGAAATGTGGTCTTATGAATCCACCTGAAGACTGGAGAGCAGAAACTCTCTAGTCATGTTGGCACTTTCTTGATCTCTCTCTCTCCCTTATATGTCCTGATAATCTCTAAGAAGCATCCATACCCTCTGATGATTGACGTGTCGTCCTGTGAACATTTGTCTCTTTCAGTTGGAACATTCTTCTTCCTGGGTTAGCAAGCACATCCTCGAAGTAAACTGTTTTCATCCCCGTGGCTGCAGGGCCTTGCAAGGTGCTAGCGATCCCTGGTGCCCCACCCCCGTCGCCTGCTTAATGAATGACTAAGGCCTGCAGAACCTTCTGTCTGCCCCTTCCTTTTCTCCCAAATCTTTTCAACTTCTTTCTTCGCAGAGGGTGAGTTTTTCCATCAACTTTGCCACAAGATGGGAGAGCAGTCACCAGGTGCCATGAAACGTCTTGAACGTGGATGCTGCTTAGAGTTTAATTAACAACTAAAAATGTAGTTGCAGGAGACTGTTAAAATTAGGAAAGCAAGGGTTTGCCAAGCTGTAGACAGCTTTGGATTCATAACTGATATTAAAGAGAAATCATATGTAAAATAACCACAGCGAATGTTACTACGGGAGACTTCAAATTAGGAAAGCAAGGGTTTGCCAAACTGTAGACAGCTTTAGATTCATAGCCAATATTAAGAAGAAATCATATGCAAAAGGTAAATATATGTATGTGTGACTATGTATACACACACACACACACACACACACACACGCCTTTTCTGTATTAATTTCTTTAGAATTAATACCTTGTCGACTCTGGTGCTGTTCAGGGTTTTTATGGATAGACGCCATCTAGTGGCAGAGAACAGCAGCTGCTCGCAGATCCGTTCAACATACATGGTTACTGTGATTGCTTGGTTATTTCTAAAAAGTAGAACCCCAGGGGCGCCTGGGTGGCTCAGTGGGTTAAGCCTCTGCCTTCGACTCAGGTCATGATCTCGGGGTCCTGGGACCGAGCCCCGCATCGGGCTCCCTGCTCAGCGGGGACCCTGCTTCCCCCTCTCTCTCTGCCTGTCTCTCTGCCTACTTGTGATCTCTGTCTGTCAAATAAATAAATAAAATCTTAAAAAAAAATAAAATAAAAAGTAGAACCCCAAACCCTGGTGAATGAACACTGCAAGTCCCAAGTAGGAATGCAATTTGGAGGATTAAGATAGAAACTTTACATCTCCGATGGCAGAAAATAGGAAAACAAATCCAGGACTTTATCTTTCCGTGCGATGACCCTCCCAGTCCCCTATTCACCCACTAGCTACCTACCAGTCCCCTCCCCTGTGCTGGGTCCTGTGTGAGGGGCTGAAGTAAAAGGCCAGTCCCTACCTTGAGGGGCACCAGGAGGTGGTAAACACTGGCGATGCGGTGTGTTTTCTGCAGTCCCTGCGTGCACCCACCGTGCCAAGCACTTTATACCCCAAATCATATGCAATCATCACCACCGCCCTCTGATGTATGGTTTCCCTCCTTTTCTTATGAGGAAAATGGGACTTTGAGACGTCCCTTATCTATGGTCTTATATCTAAGGAGCTTCCCAACCAGCTTCAGAGCCAGCGATGCCTAATGCCGAAGGGCGTGGGCTCCTAATACATCTACGACCTGGGTTTCCACCAAAGCAAGAGCAAAGGTGGAAGATGTTTTTGGATTATATGCAGACGAGGCCTTTTTCTTTCTGGTTTTTTGTTGCTGTTGTTTGTTTGTTTGTTTGTTGAAGTGAGGTGAGGTGAGGCGGCAGAAGACAGCTGTCACAGTGATAAAATTTGTTCGAGTCACTTAGCTGTGCGTCCGTCTGGGCTGGGAAAGTAAAGGGAAGACGATGCGCGTAGCTGTGGACAAGAGCTTGAGTCTTCAGAAGAGAGATAATCCACGTGTCTTGGAGGATTCTTGCAGAAACATTGGATTGGGAACGTTACAGCAAAGATCAATATAGAAGATTTCTTATTTGTGAAACAGATGTTAAGAAATCAGGAAACCCTTCCCTTCTGAGAGGATTGGTCACTGATCTTGGATCCGTCCATGCATACTGCCTCTCCACATCTTCGTGCACACCTCTCTACAACATGCAATTCTTAATGTATTGACTGTGCACTGTTCTTAGAAATTTCCTGTGTAAACATCCCAGCTTAGCTGTGTCGTACGTTTTTGAGGATGAGCTGGTTACTTGTACTTAAGAATCTGCTGCATTCCCCAGAGCAGAAGTGAGCACACAGTAGGCCTCCAGATATCCTTGCAGGATTTTTATTTTTTATTAGAACAGGTTTCTCCTCTGGCTCCTATGAGTAATATGTGATATTTAGCACATCATTTAATAACTCGTACCTTATTCTTTTGAGCTCCACTTGAACAGAAATAGGTGTTTTCCTTTTATCAGAACTTCTGGAATACTCACAACCAGAGCCGGTAGCCCAGCTTCCTGGAGCAAAAACAAAACAAAACAAAAAAAAACCCCAAAACCAAAAACAAAACCCATTTTTTTTTTAATTGCACCAGAAGTTAGCAGTTAGCGCGTCTCCTCCTTCCTTTTTCTTTTTTTTTTTTTTTTTTCTTTTTACTTTGTAAGACCACAGCCTAACAAGTTTCTGTTGGGAGAGCTTGCCGTGTTGAAAGGAAGGTGAAGCAATGCTTGTCCGCTTGGGATGATATCCCTTCTAAGAAGAAAACGGAATCTCCCTCGGACAAAGCACTAGGTAAGTAAGTATATGTTACGTAAGTGAGTAAGCCTGTGCGTGGCCAAAGGGCACAGCTGTTTCCCAAGCAAGCCTCGCACCGTTCCTTCCTGTGTCTTTGCCCATTGAGTTGCTTCTTGCTGGTAGTGTTCGCTTCTCTCCTTCTTGTCTGGCAGGTGTGGTATCTTTGATGAACCTTTCCCCCTGTGGCTCAAGCTTTGCCTGCAGGCGGTGGGCCACCCTGCTTTCCCTATGGGCACCACTCATCAGTGGTCCAGAGCACCTGCTCCTTATTCTGAAATTCACAAACCCTGGTGTTCAGCCCTTTGGGTCCCTAGTCTATCAGAATGCCCTGAAGGTAGTATGAAATCAATACACAGTTCTTGCAATTTATGAATATTCATTTGGTTTAAAAGAAACACTTTTTAAAAGGGGGCTGATAGTAGAAAAGGGGAAGAGGAAATGAGGGCGGGAATCGAAAACCTTATTAGCTTAGCCATTCGGGTTTATTACAGTGCATACATGTGGTTTGTAGGGAGAAACTTGGTGTGGTGGGTTAAGAAAATAAGACTCCTGTTTTGCTAAATTCAAAGGTAAATAGATACAAGTACTAGCCAAGGTCAGCCAACGAGCTCAGAATCTTGGAACAGTGAAGACAGCTGGTATGTCTTTGAACTCTGTGCCTTTTTATACCATTTGGAGAAAAACAGGTAAGACTGATGTTGGAATTATTTCAGAATGAGCTGATGTGCTGATTCAGAATTGTAAAGATGATGAATCCCTTGAGTTTGTTTCTTTAGGAACCCTTTAGAGCAGGGTGAAATGCACAGGAGCAAACAGACTTGAGAGGCAGAAAATGAACGAGGCGGGAGGAAGCCTGGACCTGAGGGAAGGGGAAAGTGACAAGATGAACACATGACCCTTCACTCTAGCTTTTGGGCAAATAGAGTGTCACACTTCATACTTGATGTATTTCTCTAGAACTTCAGCAAAATTTATAGCTTTAATAGTAAAAGATTTTTTTTTCCTGGTAAGATATCCTAAGGTCAAAATACTGCATTGATATCTTAACAGGGAGGTAATGTCAGTTTCTGTCCTTCCCCAAAAAGGCATAAAACAAGAGGGCTGATGCGAACACTGGTGAGGAGGGACATAAGCATTAAATCTAAAAGTATTTCTAGAGTATGTTTTTGGGGAAGACTATGCAAACTCATTCCTGAGCTTTGTCCCTTGAAGATCTCACAGTGTGTGGAAACATGGACACCTTGTGGGGCTGGCCCTGGACCCCACTGCCACTGTCCAGCATCGGCCAGACACGGCAAAGGGGCCCAGTATATGTCTCCTGAAGCCTCAGACACAGTGACAAGGAAGGGCTGCATGTGACCTGGGGCCCTGGGATATCAGAAACTCCCGTGGGCTTTCGTAAATGCAGACAGCGGATTACTCTGTGCTGTCCCTTACAAGCATTTATTAAAATGCCACAACTTTGGTAGTGGCCCAAAGGGCCCAAGGTATTTCGGTTTTAGTTCGTAAAACACAAGGAGAAAGATGGTAATGTGGGAGAGGAAGAGAATTATGACTGACATCATCGTGGGTCCGGGCAGACCTCCTTATAAGATCGCTCCATACTGGACATTAAGGAACACACCTGGGTATGGGCCACCTCAGGGCCAACCCACTGACAGGCAGTCTGGGCCATCGGAGTCCAATCACAGGGGAACCAGTTCTATTCCTCAAGGCCCTTCCAGAATAGTGGGAAAGACACTGAAACGAGCAAAGATGTGAAACATGAGAAGTACTGTGATAATATGTTATGAAGGGAAATATGTCCTTCCTAGGCTCCCGTAGGAAACGTCTGTCTGTCCATGCCTGCTCCTGTGGGATTTTGTTCATACCTCTAGTAGAGCATCTGTGGTGCTCAAGGATCGCCGCCTGTGAGATGGTGAGCTCCTAAGAGCAGGGCCCATGTCCTCTGTGTTCTTAGATGCCCTGTTCTTAGCATCTTCTGGAACATCACAGCGGCTCCATATAGTGTTTGTTGAATGAATAAATGACAGTCTTGTAAGTGCTGATAATGCGGCAACGGTTGGGAAGCCCAGCAAACCTGGAGAGCTCAGAAATTTTGTCATGTCATCGTAACACTCCCTGACCTGCTTTATTACACCCGCTGCTATATATTATACCCCTATTTTACAAAGGGATGTAAAAGATTGTAGGAGGTGTACACACTGTAGATAACAGAGAAACAGAGCATGGGAGGAAGGGCCTCTAATTTTTCTCAGGGTTATATTCTAGGGAGTGTTTGTGATGGGGAAGTACGGACAGCTTTATCTCTCCAGGAAGAATTCTGCTTCTAGAAGGAGGAACTGAAAGCCCTGAATCCAGTCTCAGGAAACCGTGGGGCCAGCTCTAAGGCCACCGAAAAGCCAGCTCAGGAAATGCTACCGTGGCGCTGAGAGGTAAGTTAGAGATGACCTAAACCTGTCTCCCTCTGCTTACACGTTGTGACTCCCACTGTCCTGGTTAGGCAGAGACAATTCTACCAAAGCTTAAAGAAAGCCTTCTCTTAAAAGACTTCCTTGAATTTTTCAGCAACCAATTCAAGTGTCGAACAATTTACATCAATAGTTTCAGGTAATGCTTCCCCGTGGGTGATCAACGTTACCTAGGAGAACAGAAAAAAAAAAAAAATGGGTGTAGAAAGTTCATTTCCTCCTCCTCCAGATAAAGATCCAAAGGCATTCCTGCTCTAGGCTGAGGATTGCCTAGGGGCGGGCTCGGGGCTCGGGGCTCGGGGCTGGGCCTGGGGAACCTGGACTTCTTCCCTCTCCCAGCAACCCCACCGCCGTCCCCCTCCCCACCCTCCCCCGCCACCTGCCAAGCTCCAAGTTTTCATCTCCGCAGCGTTCCTGCGCGGGCACCTACCTGACCTCATCTTAACGTTCTATTTATTTACATGTTTTTCCGTGCCACCTCCTACCCCAGCCCCGGGGGCAGGGGCTCTCTGCCAGGGTCGTCCCGGGGCGCCCTCCCGGGGCCGAACACGTAGGGGCACCGTCTGGGCGGTCCTGGGACGTCCCCCTCCCAGGCCGGCACACAGTGGGGCACCGCCTGGGCGGCCGGGGGTGACCTCCGGGGTCCGCACGCAGCTGGGGAGCGGCCTGGGCGGTCCGGGAGCGCCCTCCCAGGCCGCACGCAGCTGGATCTCGCCCCTCCTGCCGTCCCCTTCTGGACACAGCGAGGCGGCCGACTGGGCTGGCTCCGGCCTCGGCGGCGATTCTGCCGCGTCTTGGGGCAGGTGCCCGCGCAGCGCCCGCGGCCGGCTGTGTCCTCTCGGCCGGCGACACTCGGGCTCCGGCGGCGCGGGGACCCGTGCGCCGGGCGGCGCGTCTCTCCCTGCTCCGGAGGCTGGAGGGCCCGGCAGGGTCGCGACGGCGCGAGGGGGCGGCTCGGAGCCGGACTCGGGGTTTTAACTTATCGCAGCCGGAGGGGAAACGAGTCCGCGGAGGGCGGCGCCGGCCCTCCCGGGGCGCGGGACCAGGTAGGCGGCACCTCCGTCGAGGTCGCCGGGCCGCGGCCCCGCGCTCCGCAGCCCGGGGAAAGGCGTCCGAAGCCCTCCGGGACGCACCGCTCTCGCGCGCCGCGGGGCCTGGGAACCGCGCACCGGCTGAGCGCGGAGCCCCGCGGGCGGCGGGACGGACGGCGCCCGCGCCCAATGGCGGGGCGGGGCCGAGGGGGCCTGCAGGCGGCGGCCAATGGGAGGCCGCGGAGCGGGCGGGGGGCGGTGCCGCGGGGCGGGCGGGTGGTGGCGTCGGGAGCCGGCGCGGCAGACCGGGAGCCCGGGAGGAGCCGGCGGAGCGGGAGGAGGACGACGGAGGAGGAGGAGCGGCGCCGCGCCCCCGCCCGCCCGCCCGAGCACAGGCCGACCGCTCCAGCCGCAGCCGGCGGGTCCGGGCCGCCTCCCGCCGGAGCCCGGCGCCGGCACAGTCCGGGCCGATGGGCAGCCCCGGGCAGCGGCGGGCGGCGAGGCGGCGGCCCCGGTAGGCGCCGCCGCGCGCTCGCGGGCTTAGCAGGTCCCGGCGGACTGCGTCTCCGAGGTGCGTGGCGGGCGGGCGGCCGGGGAGCCGGGGGGGTCCGCTCGGGAGCCTGCGGGTGGTGTCCGGGCACGGCCTGGGCGAGGACGGTCCCGGGGTGAAGGGGCCGCCCCGGGGGGCGCCTCGGGGGCTGACGGCGGGGCCGGGGGCAGCGCGGGCGCGCGGGGCGGGGGTCCGGCGGGCAGAGGCGCCCGCGTTGCGGGGCCCGGGGTGGGAGAGGAGCCGCCGCCGCTCGTTCCCTCAAAGTTATCGATCCGTGGAAAGGTTATTGCCGTCTTGGTGACACGAGCACCCCGAGGACCTCCTCTGGGTGCGCAGCAACTGCTCCGTGACTAACCGAAGAGCGAGAGAAAGGCTGCCGGACGCGGCGCAGCGGCGCGCCGGGCGGGGCGACTTGCTGAACTTGCGGCGGGGTGCCGGGGACCCCCGGGAAGGGGTGCGCCCCCAGCGCGCGCCCTCGCCGGCTCCGAGGTCCCTCTTTGTAAGACCCCGAGCCCGGTGGAGCGCCCTTCCAACTCGGCGCGACCTCCCTTCGGGGTCCCGAGGGCTCTGCCGTCTCCCCGGGTTCCGTGCCGCGCTCCATCCTCCGCGCCGGGCCTTGCCGGGTCCCCCTGTGTTATTGAAGGTAGTTTGACCGCGTCCTGGGAGTATCCCCACGAGCAGCTACAGATTAATTTTCAACCGTGCCGCAAACCCAAAGAATCAATTTCGGTTCATCATCTACAAGCGAGGAGCCGATGCTTCTGGGAAGAGAAAACAACTCGGCATTACCCCTCTGGGACATATTTGTCATCATTAACCTGCTTCAGTTAAATTAATTCAGCCCAAGATAACTCCAGTGTGAGTATTGGAAAAATCAAGTGCGTTGGTCACGGAAGTGCGGTCACCAAAACATGATTTTGTGTCAAAATAAAACTGTATGTTTTGGATTTTGTGTCGGTTAGCGTTGGTTGTCATAAGGATGGCCCTTTTTTTTTTTTTTAAACAAAGAATCTTGACGATTCTCATACGTTTCTCTCAGTAAGTTCAAAATAGTCACTAAGATTTTTCTTTTCTTTGCCTCTTTTGTCTGTAGTTTTCATTTCTAAATGTTAACACTAGATGGCTTTCTTATGACAGGCATTTAGGAAACTAGGCTTTTTGAGTTGCCTGTCTGCAATCCGGGCCGCAATTTTTCCAGTTTTGCAATTAGTAAGGGGAGAAAAAAATCTCCAGAACTGTTGCTTTCTTTGAAATATAGGACTTCCTCATAAAACAAACATCTAGATTTCAAGAAGTGTCATATTTTTTCTGGCATTCCTAGAGATGAATTTCAAGAGACAACTTGGTCACCATTATTAGTCACAAATTTAAGGATGTCTGTTTCATGTTTTGATTTATTTGAGGAATACATTTGGGGAATGTATTTAGACAGCATTTTCACTTCCCATGTTTACTGCTTAATTTAGTAGTTCACTGCTTGATGCAGAGATGGATAAAACAATATTACACATGGGAAAGTGCAGTCTTTCTGGAGTCTTGGGTGCAGAGACAGCATGGATCCTTCCTAAGATTCCGGTGATGGAGGTAGTTGGAATCCGTATGCACGATTCATCCCAAGGCTTGTGTTAGGGCATATTTACTTCTTTCTCTCTAGTTGGTACTTGGTTTTTCACTTCTAAGCACAACCTCTTATATGAGAAGCACAGTAGCCTGTAGTTGGCCCTTTTAGCAGAAGCAGGTTCCCAGGTATTCGTTTTTAGCCCTTTCTAAAGCAAGATCATGCCAGCCTGTCCAAATCTTGCCTAGGTAGGCAAACTTGTTCATGAGCTGGAGAGATATCTTGGACTTATTTTCTGGCTGTCCTTTATTGTGTGTCTTGCCCAGCTTAAAATATGACATGTTGAATTTGTTCTAAATTAGAGAGTATTCATAAATAGCTGGGAAAAAAAAAAAAAAAACCTCTAGCAAACATCTGGGAAGTAGGAAATGAAATCAGCAGCAGTTTTTATCAGTACCCACATGCTACCTATAGATGGGGTGAAATGAACTTGGGTGAGAAGCAGTGTAAGCATTTGGTCTGGAAAATAAGAGCTAAATTGCAGGTATGGAAGTACATTGGGGTACAGGCAGCAGATTTTCCCCAACTGATTTAAGTGTATATTTTTAAGTGATTTAAGTGTGTATTTTTCATCAGATGCTTATGTTTTAAGTCTTAACCTTTCTTAAAGAGCTTTAATTATGGGATGTGATAGGGGAATTATCAGAGGACCACGATTTGGCTTTTATGATGTTTACTGTAGTTAAAGCTATGTACTGGGGGTTTATAAATTGTTTCCCCTCACCCCCTTGGGACTGGAATGGTATTTTAAAGGCTTTCTTGATACCTGAGCTTAGTAACCTGTCTGCCCGGGGATCTTTTCACCTGAGGTAAAAGGAGTAATGGGTTATTCATTTTGATAATCTTATCTATTGAAAGGGGGGAAATATTAGTGAGCTCCTTGAAAGGGCAACTGTTGGGTAATTGGAACTGGTCTGAAAGTGTTTATGTTTGGTCCTCAAAGCTAATTTAAAAGGGGTTGTGTTCACTGCATACTTTGCAAAGAACTATGTGTTTAAATGAATACTCTCCCTATCCAAATCCCAGCCATAATTGGTAAACGCAAGGTGTTTTGGTGGTTGGTTTTGTTTGTTTGTTTGTTTGTTTGTTTGTTTTTAGATCGAGGAACGCATTGAGTCTTTGCATTTATGATCTCCTTGTCCTGGCAGTTTAGGGTTACAGATCCTTTCAGAGACATGCTGAATTTGAAGAAAATTTAGACTGCTGTTGTTACTGAAAAGCAGAGCAGTTTTTGCTCTGTTTTGAACTTGAATGAAATATGACATACAGTTCTAAAGAATACAAGGAACTGTGTTCCAGATTTTTCTACCCCTATGAATGTGCCTCATTCCCTTGCAGAGTGATAGAATGGAGAGAGCTTTAGGCGGGAGGGACAGGAACAGCTAGTTTCCTGCCTCTATGGCCTGGCACAGGAGAGTCTGGATGAAGAATTTCCATGATCCCTTTCAGCACCAACATTTTAGATTTCTTTCACATTTGGAAATAAAGGTATAAGAGTGATGCACATGACTGATGGTGATAGTTGACATTTTTAATGATTTTGTCTTTTCTTTCATTGCCTTCTCCTGTGTTTACATATAGGCATTGGTTTGATGAACTTGGTTTACCTCAGCATCATTGATTCAGAAACTGCTTTTCTGTTCCAATTGCTTTTAGCTGTGACCCCTTCAAAGGAGAGAGAACAATACAATGGGACTTTCAATGGTTCATAACTTCAGAGCTAAATTATTTTGGTCCTTCCTGGACTTGATTCATAAACTTTGGTTCCCAGGAGTGGGAACTGAAGTGAGCCAGAGCTGACCCACGGTAGAGGTTCTCTGTCTTGAGAAATTTCATATGTAGTGTAACCCAATGCCATGATGCTTTCTCTCCCCCGCATATGGCCAAGTTGGGTGATGAGAAAGAAGGAAAGAGGCAATAACTTGAGTCTAGTTGTTGTAGCATCTCCGTACTACAAAGTCCTTAAGGCCACCCCTTCCTTGCTGTGTGGTTGCTGTATTTTTTATTTTCATCCATTTGCAAAAGGAAAGAAACAGAAACAGAAGCAGATCTTAGGGATCGTCACATTTGTCAGTAGGTGATGTTACCACACAGACGTTGAGAATGAAGGACAACAGTTACTCTCTGTGTTTAGTGTGTTTTATCAAGAGGCACTGAAACATGTTAGACCACCGGAAGCTGTTTGTTACCTGTAGCACTGAAATCTCATTCTACCTGTTGATTTGCTTTCTAACCCCCTTGGTGGCCTGTAGAACAGATCTTTCTAGAGGTGCACTACAGTGACTCATGGAGCAACACCTGTCGCAGCTGGACCCAGAACTGAAGTCTTCCCACTCCGCTTGACCTGTGCGGAGTAGGAGTGCCCTTCCTTCCGCTTTGCATGTCCTGTCTGCAGTGATGGAGTCCACATGCACATTCACTTTTTTGGTGGCCACGCCCCTCAGACTCTGTGAGTTTCCTGTTCGCTAAAACCCCTGAGTCCTTAATCACACGCTGCCATTAGCCACATCTTGCTTTCCTGGACAAGTGTCATTGCAAGACCTAACATGCATTGTGTTTTGTTTTGCTTTGTTTTAGCTGGTTCTACCCCCCGGTGCTTCTTGGAATTTGACTCTGTTATTTAGCACCTTTGTCTGCTCTCTGAAAGAAATGTCGTCTGCAGTGTCTCTGGAAACTTCCAGGTTTACTGGAGTCACTCTTGGTTCTAGTTAGGTTACTTATGCACCTAATTTCTTACCAACTGGCCGGTGTCTCTGCCTTTTCCACACTGGTGTCCTGGGAGAGCATGTCAAACTTCCTTTGCTGCTTCTACTGCCCAAGTTACCCTGAGACAGAAATGAGTTCCACTTTAGTGTGTCCCTAGTAATTGGAACCGCCTCTCCATGGTTGGTGATTACGAAATACTCATTTAATGAGTGACTGACTGATTTAGAAAATAGGGCCCCATGTGACCTCTGACCCCCAGACGTCTTAAGCACTAAAAAGACTGTGGGAAAGAGCAGAATGTGTTGGGCTTTCTGCACTTATTTTGTTGCTAGGTGTTATTTTATTTTGCACAGCTTTCAGGTAGCAGATAAGAGAACCATGATCTTTTCCCATTTTCCCTGTGTTTTGATTATCAATTAGTAGATACTCTTCCCTTCCTACTTCCCAAATATATTTAGTCCTGAAGGGCTTTTTGAGCTCTGCCCATTGGATTACTCCATATTTTTCACTTTTGCATATTTGCTAAATCTGGAAGAAGCTCCCGGTTAGTGGAGCTGTTGAGGCAATCAGAGTCGTCCAAAGTAGGCTGTTTAGTTGTGCGTTCAGTTACTCAGAAGTAAAAAAAAATATCTAGGTAGAGAGCCAATGTTAAAAATTGTTACTGTGGAAAGTCAGAACTCTTGGATAAATAAAAAAAAATTATGTATGCTGAGATGAACTTGTATGCTGAGATGAACTATTTGTATAGACTTAAAAAAGCATTTCTGATGGCAGAGCTTAGGGCGTAGTAGCCTGGGTAGTGAGCCTGGTGATTGCTTTCCCTGTCTTCTCTGGCGCTTGGTGGCACATTTGGCTCCTGGTTCAACAGTACGCATTTGCGCGGCTCAGGGATCGCTCGGGGATATAGTCTCCTTTGTACTGAAGTTTCTAATAAGTAATTTTTTAGGAATTACAGTTTTCATTTTTCATAAAGGACAAAAGCTGTTGTTGAGTGTTGAATACCTCATTCCAAAGCAGCAATTTCTTTGTAGTAGGTTTTCTACATTTTTTTTTCCAACGTGCATACCCCTTCTGTACAAAATCACTTTTTTTTTAAAGATTTTATTTATATATTTGACAGAGAGAGATCACAAGTAGGCAGAGAGGCAGGCAGAGAGAGAGGGAGAAGCAGGCTCCCCGCCGATCAGAGAGCCTGATGCGGGGCTCAATCCCAGGACCCTGAGATCAAGACCTGAGCCGAAGGCAGAGGCTTACCACTGAGCCACCCGGGTGCCCCCAAAATCTTTCTAAGTAGGTGTCTGTATGTGTGTGCATCTGCATATATACAGGTTTGTGTATGTGTGTTTATGTGTACGTATGTGTACACATGTATGCGTGTAAATGGACCATGCTAAGATACAGATGTTAAAAGACATAAAAATACACATTTTAAGAAGGGTGGTATTAGAAATAAGTAGAAGTGGAGTATTTCCTTTTGCATTTCAAGGGCTCTTCTGTTACTCTTTGAAATGTGGGGCTCCAGTCTGGAGAACCTTACTCTTCGCCCTTGTGGATGAGAGTTTATAACCCTTTGGAAGCAGTTTCTGTGGGGCTTGTCAGCATCCAGCAAGGGAAGTTTAAGACAGACCCTGTCCTGGGCACCTACGTGGCTCAGTCGGTTGAGTGTCTGCCTTCGGCTCAGGTCGTGATCCCAGGGTCCTGTGATCCAGTCCTACATTGGGCTCCTTGCTCAGCGGGGAGCCTGCTTCTCCCTCTGCCTCTGCTGCTTCCCCTGCTGTGCTCTCTCTCTCACAAATAAATAAATAAAATTCTTAAAAAATATATTGTTTAAAAGACAGACCTGATCCTTATGGGGCCCTCTGTTTACTATATTTCTATATTTGTTCTTTTTCAGAAGAACTTTTTTTTTTTTTTTTTTTTTTTAAACTTTGGGCTGTTCTCTTCAAGAATTGCTTATGGTTTACTTAGAAGTTTCGTTGTGGGGGCGGGTGGGAGAATGTATTGGGGGATACCGTTCTCCTTGGACCCTTTCTGACTGAACTCAGCTGTTGAAGAAGCATCCTACTATGGCACAAAGCCCACACCAGCCCCCTGCTCAGGGCAGAGGGATGTAACTAGTCATTTGCTCATCTGGAAACTTCTGAAGAGTAAGAACAATTTTTTTTTAAGTGGTCTCCACACCCAGCATGGAGCCCTACACGGGTCTTAAACTCACGCCCCTGAGATCGAGACCTGAGCTGAGATCAAGAGTCGGTTGCTTAACGAACTGAGCCACCTAGGCACCCCTGCAGAGTAAGAACATAATTAAAAGTACAGATTAACAGTACAGTTCTGCCTCTGTGTGTCATTGGCTAGAACTGTGGCATACACCAGCCCCTCCTACAGGGGAGTTAGGGAGCCTAGCCCCCCAGCCTCTCCAGAACCCCTGGCTGCCCTCTGAACTAGCACCTCCTACCTCACCCTCCCTGCTTTGTACTTTCTGCTCCCTTGTACTCTGCTTGACTTTAATCTGTAGCACTTAAGATTGCCTGACATTTAATTGTGTGTGTGTGTGTGTGTGTGTATGTCAGTTAGGCTCTATACCCAATGTGGGGCTTGAACCCACGACCCTGAAATCAAGAGTCACATGCTCTACCGATCTTCGTTGTTCTATGTTTATCTTCTCTCTCATCTCAATAGGACATAGGAGCCACATGGGAGGGCCTTTTCTGTTTCACTCCTGTCTTGCCTGTACTTCCAGGGATTTTGCCACGTAATAGGCTCTTAGCAAACAAATATTTGTTCAAGGAATGATGGAGAGCCATGGGTTTTAACGTGAACCAAGTGTCTGTCTCGGCTTTTGTTGAGCCAAGTAATGTTGCTGCAAACGTTCTGTTTATTTCTTCTATAAATGGCCTATCTAACAACCTTTTATACTTCATTTTAAATCTTTTTTAAGGCATTTGAGATGACCTGTGATTGGACTTTGATACCAAACTAGTGAAAATGGAGAAGTAGTTCTTTTTTTTTTTTTTTTTTTTAGATTTTATTCATTTATTCAACAGAGAGAGAGATCACAAGTAGGCAGTGAGGCAGGCAGAGAGAGAGGGAGAAGCAGGCTCCCTGCTGAGCAGAGAGCCCGGTGCAGGACTCGATCCCAGGACCCTGGGATCATGACCTGAGCCGAAGGCAGAGGCTTAAACCACTGAGCCACCCAGGCGCCCCAAGAAGTAGTTCTTGTGAGTGAGAGTGGAGATCCATCTCTTCCATGAGGACCTTGGTTGCCCTGCTCAGAGGGCATGTTCCGGGATCTGGGGCACCCTAGGGATGGCCTTCTTTTCATGAGAGAGTGTGGTCTGCACCTTTCCCAGGTTTCAGAGTCTCAAGTGCGCAGCCCTGTTCGAATCCAATGAGGCTGCAGTTCACTTAACCCTGGTTTGGGCACATTAAGAAAGATGACTGGAAAGACATGATTTCCGAATTGCGTGTGGTCACCCGTGGCCTTTCACCTGTCAGTCCGTTAGCCACGATCATCTCTAAAGGAGACAATGATTCTGGAACCTCATCAGCAGGTGACTGTGTACCTCATGTTGACTTAGCACTTCTGAGGATTGCAAGTACATGAGAGTTACTTAGACCTTAGATTATTAGGTGTTCAGGAAGCATGAACGTCTCTCATCTTGAGTATCCTGATACGGTATTAATTCCAGCATTTGGGGATTCAGGGTGCTGTCATTCTAGCTTCTGTTTGTGTCAATCTGTGTTACGATGCGCCGTGAGGAAATTGGAGGCATGACTGAGCAGCTCAGCTGAATAATAGTAAAACCACCACACTGACCAATCGTTTTTGCTTACTTCAGAGCTGTTGGAAGTCATTTGTTGGGAACGATGCATCTATTTTCATGTGATCGTAAGAGTGAGTGATGGAGACCAACGTTTTTGACTTAGGAATGGAATAAAGAACTGGGGAGGGGTATTCTTCAAAAGAAATGCAGAAACAACGCTTGTTCTAGAACTTTCATTGGTGTTCTCTCACGTACTTACCAAGAACCTTGTAAATCGATGGGATGACCCCTTTTCGTGGACACAAAAATGAAGGCTTAAGGAGAGAACACATGCTCTTCTTAGTCTTTGACTTTAAACCTGGTCTCTTTGCTCCAAGGACAGGTCCCTTTCTTTTCTTCCCAGCTGCCTGGTGAGGTGTGGTTGGTTCCCACAGATCTTGGAAGGCGTGAATGTAGGGAGGGAGGAAGTAAGGAAGGTGTGTGCTCAGGAGAATGGTGGGATCCAACCAGCTGCCCCTGAAAAGGGGCGAAGGGGTTGTCCAGGGTTGGGCTGAGGAATCTGACCTGTTCCTTCAGCCAGAGGATCGTTTGTTATTAATTAGAAATGTTGTAATTTGTGGTGGGGTAGCCCGTTGAGTGTGGTTATCCGTCCTTTGTTGGGCAGCGAGTGGAACATTTCTTGAGCTCCTGCGTCTTTGCCAAGATTAAAAGAAGTATAAGAGGAAAACAGTTTTTGTTTTGCATTTATACTTTGCCAGATTTGCATAATCTCTGTTTGAGTCAGTTGAATGTGAAGCCCTAAATAAATTTCAGGCATTTAAATATTTAAAAGGATTCATCCACAGCCCTTTACTCACCCAAAGAATGAGAGCTTTGCAACAAAGAACAAAACCCCCTCGCAGATGTAGCCCATACAGACTTTGTTCACCTTGTCATTGAATTATGAAACATTAATAGCAAAGCTAGAATTGGAACATCCGCTGAAATGCTCGGCTGGCTCTCTTCCAAAATATTGTTTCCCTGGTAGAGAAAGCAGGATGGTCTGTTGAAAGCTGGCAGTTAGCCAGGCCGAGGGGCTCTGACGCAATCACCGCAGTCCCTACTTTGCTAATTTTAAGGCAGTTAAATCTGGGTGATGTCTGATGACTGCTGTCGCTGCGCGTCTGGTGGCGTGGAGCTTTCCAAACCCATCCTCCGAGCCTGGCATCACCGTCCACGCTCAGCTCCCTCCGAAGTGAGCCGGGGAGCAGGGGCGATGTTGGGCTGGCACAGGAGATGGAGTGCTGGGGAGCCGGGCCCTCGTGAGGCTGCAGGAGACACCGCCTCAGATCTCACTATTTGCTTTGTCACCCCGTCAACAAATCCGTCTCCGTCTCCGAGTACACTTGGCCGTGGGAGGTGTCGGGGATGGAGGCAAGTGTAAATAGAGGCTCCTGCCTTCCCGCCTTCCCGGGGCAGCCCGATGACAACATTCTCATGTTTTCCTTGCTCTGCCTGCAAGCGCTGGCTGGTTTCATGCCGGGCTGCTGCTGCCTGCCTTCTCCTTTTCGGGAAAAGGGAAAACTGAGCAGGAAGATGGTAATTTTTGGAAAGCCATTCAGAGCCCTGTATGAAGGATCCCCTGGGTAGAATTTTCTGGCTCTTGCAGGAGAAGGAGGTGGGGGCGAGGAGGGCTTTCGTGGCCGTGTCCACCCCACTGAGCTCCCTGGACGGTGAGTAGAATCCCATCGGAAAATAAGGACGTGAGCCACACAACCTCCAGGTCTGTTTAAATGCTGGTCTCCTGTGGCTTCCCAGTGGGGTGTGAGACCTGCGAGGCCAGGGGCCTGTCACTTCATCCCTCCCCCACTTACCTGCACCCCAGGTGAGCAGCCGGCACAGCCAACAAAGTCACTGACTCACTGCCTTTCTGGCCTCAGAGGGGCCCTTGCACTTGTCCTGGAATCAGACTTCCTCCTGTGACCGATTCAGACACTGAAGAGACTGCTTGAACAGCAAGGCCCCATGTGCAAGGCAGCGGGCCGCCTTGTAGGGCGGTGAGTTGCTCACCCCTTCCCCTGTCGATGTTCTGGCCACGTGTCAGGGGGTGAGGAGTGTCCGTGGAGGACACCCTGGGATGGACGGACGGACGCTGTAGCTTCTTTCAGCCCAAGGCTCCCCGGGCTGCTGAGAGTGTGGGGGGTTTTGCTTAGTCAGGAGAACGCTCGAGAAGACAGGACCCAAGCTACGCTTTGGAACACGGATAGGATTTGAATTTTCCATGAGGGGCCCTTGTGTGCAGTGATACTCTAGGCTCTGCAGGGACCAGCAAATGCAAATAAAACCGTCACTTAGTCGTTCATGGGACCCTGGTGTTGTCCACAACCTACTCTGCCTGAGACGAAACCCACCTCTTTGCCTGGTTTAGGTTTTGCAACTCCCGAAGTGGATTTTTATGATGAAAGCAATATCACGGAGAAGTGACGGACGGTATTCTTGACGTGGTGGTTGACTTGTCTGTCATGGAGATAGTCAGTCTGATGTCCCCCCCCATGGGAATTTGTTAAAGGCTATGGAGTGTGTCATAAACCTGAAGGAAAAATATAGAAAGGAAATGATAAGCTTTTTAAAAAAAATATTGGCATAATCGATAACATTGTATTAGTTTCAAGTATACAACGTAAAAACTGACATTTCTGTGAATGGTGAAATGATCACCACAATAAGTCTAGTTACAAAATTGTTTTTTTGGGTGATGAGAACTTTGAAGATCTACTGTCTTTGCAACGTCAAATGTACTATACAGTGTTATTTACTGTAACACAGTACATTACATCCCCAGGACTTACTTAGTTTTTAACTGGAAGTCTGTGCCATTTTGACCATGGTGTTTTGGTATAAAATTACTGACTCTGTTTCATTTGTTTGTCCAGAAAATATACACACAGTATTATAGTTGCAATTCAAGGTCACGTGTTTTAAGACTTTAGGAATTTATAACTTTTGGTAATTGATTTACCAAAGTGATTTATTTGAAAATTATTCTGAGTAATCAAAATGTTCAACCAAGGGGCGCCTGGGTGGCTCAGTGGGTTAAGCCTCTGCCTTCGGCTCGGGTCATGATCCCAGGGTCCTGGGATCGAGCCCTGCATCGGGCTCTCTGCTCAGCGGGGAGCCTGCTTCCTCCTCTCTCTCTCTCTGCCTGCCTCTCTGCCTACTTGTGATCTCTGTCAAATAAGTAAATAAAATCTCTAAAAAAAAAAAAATGTTCAACCAAGACCGCAGGCTTGGGAAGCATGGCTGTGGACAGTGAGCCCTTACCCTGGGGAGCACTCATCCCCCACTGGGGTCTCTCCCGGGTGTATGTTAAGTTTCTGTCCAGGCTCTGTTGCGTGAGCTCACCTTCCCTTTTAAGTGCCAGAAAGATGTAGTAAGTACTGGGTAAGATGTGCATTCTCCCTTAAACTCTAGAACAAGAGAGCTCAATGTAATCACCGTGTACTTGCTCTCAGGTTGTTATCATATAGATTTGCAAACATGCAGATAAGTTGTAAGGATTATGTAGTACACCAGACATCATATACCCACCATCTAGGTTGTAGAAAGTGTTAACATTTTTCTCTCTTTGCTGTATGCATATCTGTCCAGCACTCCGCTTTTGGGGTGTGTATTTTAAAATAAGTGGCATACATCAGTATACTTCTGCTAAACACATTAGTGTACGTATCATAAATGAGTTTAAAACTTGATTTCTTTTTTGAGTTAAAATTTATAAAATGAAATGTGTACATTTTAACTGTGTCACTATGAGTTTGGTATAAGCACATACACCCCTTTAATTCATGTCTCTGTTAGGATCTACCTACCACCCCAGAAGGTTTTTTCCTGCCCCTTCCCCATCAGCTTATCTCCCCCTCCCTGCCAACCCCCATCCCGGGCAAGACTGTTGTATTTTTTTTTTCTTTGCCATAGATAAGTTTTGCCTGTGTTCAAACCTCACATAAATGGAATCATGCAGTATATACTCTTTTGTGTAAAGCTGCTTTCTCTCAGCGTATTGTTTTCCTACTTTGTCAAATGCTTTTAAATATATTACAGTGGTCGGCTGGCCTTAGCTTCGCCTTGGTCACGGGTCTTTTTGAAAGGTCATATTGTCAAGTGATTTTAGGAGCAATTTCTTTAGGGCATTTGTGTATTTTTCTTAAGTCCCATCCTCCCTGTTGTGAACAGGGGTGTGATTTTTATACTTAATTTGGCCATTTTTTTACCTGGGTCTCTTCTCTCATCCCACCCATATGTTCGGGAAATCAGTCTGCAGACACTTGCCACAGGGTGGGCTCAGGCTGGTGGGAAGCTTTCAGCTGAGCCCTCTTGCTTCTGAAGAGTAGATTGACGCATGACCATTTACTTGTGTGTGCTACTTGGAAGATTTCAGGTAAAGGAAAATCCATATATTTATTCTTGCAAAGTCTGCTCTCTTACCTTTGTGATTAACTTCTAAGAGAGGTTTGACATAAACAAGATTTTGTAAGGCATCTCCAAGGGATAATTTCTAGTTCAAATGCAATAAATTATTAAAGCTAGAATTTCCTGAGTTCAGATTTATGACACTACATGGTGGAGACTAACCAGTGAATCCTAAAAATATTAGATTTTTTAATCGCCTATGATGAGGAGATACTGGCTAGTGAAATAAAATACTAGGTGACTTAGGAAAGCACACGCTAGATCTAACTGACCCTGCCCTTGGCTTTGCCCACTGTTACTGAAGCTCTGAGTTGCTGAACCTCTAGCTGGAAACAGACTATAAGTTTTCATCAGCAGTACTGGTTTATTGGTTTTTTGGTTTTGTTTTTGTTTTGTTGTTATTTTTAAAAGTATGGGCTGTCTGGGTTAGGGAATACTACCTGCTGTAGAAGAGACTCCATAACTCGTGTCTAGACAAGAGATAAGCTGGCTTCTTTCCACCACCTGGGTATATGGGCTGCACAACTCCACCTGACACTCATGGGCCCAGGTTCTTTCCATCTTGTTTCTCCACCTCAGGGCCTTGGCTGCATGGCGGGTGGGGGGTGGGATGGGGTGTGTCTCTACTCAGGCTTGCCGAAAAGGGACAGAGGACCTCGACGACTGCACCTAACTTCAGGGGGCGCGGGGGAATGAAGGCCGTATTGTGACCATGCTCGCGCTTCTGTTCCAGGTCCGTGGCATTGGCCCTGCCCGTAGTGCTGAGGGGGCTCAGACGTCTTGCTTCATTTGTCCCATACTTACACGTGCTCTTTTGTGCCGTTCTAGGGAGGGACTCGGGTTACAGCGGTGAGTAGGCAGACACGGGGGTTGCTCTTACAGCACTCGCATTCTGGAAATATAGTAGGTCTTCTAATAATACTCCTCTTAGCAGATTTTTTTTTCCCCCTAATGGGAGACAGTACTGCCTTAAAGTGCAGTTGAGTTCTGGGTGGAGGGAGGGAGGGTGAGATATCCTAATAATGGGATTGCAGCAGATTCTGCAACTCTGAAAGAAATGTTTCTGGGGACATGGATTAGGGGATGTAATAAAGGACCTCGTCCCCTGTTTAAAATGCAGACTCATAATAGAGGGCTTAAGAGACACTTGATGAATGGAATAATGGAGATCATTTATTCTGGAGCCAGGGGGTTCCTTGGGAGCAGAAACCCTTTGAATGACTATAGGGTGCTTCGGGCTGCCTGCCATTCAGGAAGAAGTCCCACTGGCATCCATGGAGGCCAAGGGCCATCTCCCGCTCGGAGAGGCGCTGTGATGGGGTCACGGAGCAGATTGTCAGGAAACGGTTGTGCGTGTGATTTCTTCTCCTACCTGGTGAGCTCGTGTTATTATACTGCTTTGGCCCTCAAAGAACCTGGAACAGGCTATCTGCCAGCACCTTGAAAGGCTCTTGATGTGACAGTCTGATGGGTCCAAGTGGCTGATTCGGAGACCATGTGGAGCAGATTGTGATTCTGTCTGGGCTTAGGGGACCAAGGTCAGCACACCATGGGTGCCGAGCTTGTGGAGCTGGAGAGTGGCCGCCACGTCTGGGCTCTCTAGAGTTATCCGGCGAGCTCCCAAGCCTGAGTAGACTAATCCTGGGGTTACCAAATAAAAT
The DNA here is from genome assembly GCF_010015895.1 of Lontra canadensis. Taxonomy (NCBI): domain Eukaryota; kingdom Metazoa; phylum Chordata; class Mammalia; order Carnivora; family Mustelidae; genus Lontra; species Lontra canadensis. Next base: position 2,126,689 of record NW_022631114.1, read on the forward strand.
AAGTTCCTTCCAGAGGGCTGCCTCAGGACACCCAGAATGTGCTCTAAGCATGAGTCTGTTTCCCTCACAATGTTGGACAGAAAAGATTTCCTTCCGCTGCCCACTTTCTCCGTGTTGAGGGGACCACATCCAGCTTGGGATCTGACCTTTTTCCCTAGAGGCTGGGAGTGCTCATGGTCTCGAGTGAAGGTCTGCAAAAGAGTGGAGAGTCACTTGGCATTTGTCATTTTTGCGCTAAGAGATTAAAAGGGAGGGGGGCGGGAATCTCTCGGTTGGCATAAATGACACGTAACATTTTTTTAAGGATGGGAAGGCTGAATGGTTTTTCTTTTTCACAGGAGCATCCTGGCATTTTGGATAATTCACTTCCTCCCGATGGCTCTCTGCTCAGGATATGTTACAGATGGGTTATGCTGATTTTGCTAATTTTTGCCAATAACTTAAGCACGGAAGGAGTAGGGGAACCTCCAGAGCGATAAGAACACAGCTGCTAAGGATAACTTTGAGGGAAGAGGAGCATTTCTTGAGCCTTTCAGATGATTTGGGGAGCAGGAGCCACGCTAAGCTGCTGCAGATGGTGTGTTTTCAACTTACCCTGGCAGTTTGGAAGGTTTCTTTTCTTTCTTTCTTTTTCCTTTTTGTTCCTAGTGAACAAAAGAGCAGCGTGGAGCTTGATCAGCTGGATCAAGTGTGTGTAAATTCTAAGGACGGTGTCTCTATCTTAGCTGAAATATTAATCGTACATGGAAGGGAGGGAAACGGGGCCCGGTGATTTACTGGCGTGTGATTAAATCCCGTATTCTGCAGCCTCTAGAATGTGTGTGCTTTGACTTTCCCTCAGTGGATAAACATTTACATTGGCCTTTGCCCTTATAATTTCACTGTTCCATCCACCAACTCAAACCAGAAGAACATTTCTGCTCGCACTGTTAGGTGAAGTACTCCGCAGCCCACGTAGGGAGCATGGGCCTGCCTTTCACACGCGAAGTTCATTTGTTTAGTTGGAAAGAAAAAGGGAACTTTCCAAAGGAGGTTTCTCAGGGCTCATGTCTTCATGGGGACCGGGGAGGAGACGCCAAAGAAATTGCAAATATTCTAATAATCCTCCTCTACGTAGTTTTCACGCAGCACCCTCCCACTGTGCTCTGTTATCCTTGGACCCAGAACAGAGATCTGCGGGCCCTGGCCTCTTCTCCCTCTAGGTGATTCTTAGACTGTGTGTTCCGAACTGTCTTGGCCTTCCTGTTGCTCAGATGCTGGGCGTGTTCTGGGGGGTTAGAAAAAGCGCGTATCTCCTGCGAGATCGTATTCTCTCCTCCCTAAACCGAGACCAGCTAGTCTGACCTACCTCAAGACATTTTACGTTGTTTTTATTTTTTTTGGCACTATATCTTTTTTGTTCTTGGATTGCAGAGCTTAACTGGAGATTTCCGGAAGTCTGAGGCTCCTGATCTTGTCTTTAGAGCAGTGTCTCTGTGGCCCCAGCTTACGGTTGTTGTCGTTTTAGTTACTGAGGCGCCAGAATGCATTCTGGACCGTCACCAAGTGGAATCACAGTCTTAGTGGGCCCTGAGATGCAGTTTGCTTTCGGTGTGTCCCTAATGCCTGTGGGCTCCTGCCTGGGACCCAAGGCAGGTCCTCCTGAGAGCTCAGCCCTCCCTGTCGACAAGGGTTGAATCCTTGTTGCAGTCTTCTGAACGTTTCAACTCCCAAGTAATTTCCAGCTCCTCCTTTCACACCTGGGGATACACCTCTTGACTCCATCATAACGAAAGCGAGAGATTGCTAGAGAACATCTATAACTTTGCTTTTGACTTCTTGTCTAGGACTTCTGCAGCCTTTACCATTAGGATACCTTCTTTTTTTTCTTTTTTTAAGATTTTATTTATTTATTTGAGAGAGAGAGAGTGAGAGAGAGCATGAGCGAGGAGAAGGTCAGAGAGAGAAGCAGACTCCCCGTGGAGCTGGGAGCCCGAGGCGGGACTCGATCCCGAGACTCCAGGATCATGACCCGAGCCGAAGGCAGTCGTCCAACCAACTGAGCCACCCAGGCGTCCCTCTTTCTTCTTTTTTTAACATAATATTAAAAGTCTTTTAGGCATAGTAACACGGTCAGTAATACCTTTGGAGTACTGGCATGGGGAAGTGCGCTTACAGGACGGCGTTCCTGCTTAGCAGCTGCTTCTGGTCGAGGAGCCCAAGGTCCCAGAGCATCCATGGCCCTCTGTGTTTTGGGCCTATTGTTAGACCATATAGATTTTTTTTAATATATATTTTATTTATTTACCTGACAGAGAGAGAGATCACAAGTAGGCAGAGAGGCAGGCAGAGAGAACGGGAAGCAGGCTCCCTGCAGAGCAGAGAGCCCGATGCGGGGCTCGATCCCAGGACTCCGGGATCATGACCTGAGCCACAGGCAGAGGCTTTAACCCACTGGGCCACCCAGGCGCCCCTAGATTTTTTTTTTTTTTTTTTTTGAAATTTTTAAATTGTTGTAGAAATGTGGGTTAAAGTTACTGTCTGGATAGAGGGGCTCCCCCCCCCCCATCCATCCACTCCCTGCCCTGTGGTATTGCCTTATTCTGTTTCACTTTATGTATTCACTTAATTCTCCTTTTATCAGGCCCCTCCCCCGGCATTCTGATGAATTCAGAGATGGTGCGTCCTCTCTGCCCCGAGGAGGACCGATCTCTGAGCTAGTCCAGCGGCCCGGTGTTGGGTGTAGGTGCCGGTGTTTATGGTGACCCGTGTGGTGTGTGCAGTTTCGTTCATTTGTTTCAACTTGGGGACGGGTCGCAGCGAGCTTACAAAGATTGTACTGTTTATCAAAATCTCTTAGTATAATTTCTTAAATATTTCATTAAACAAAAACTACACTAATAACCAAGGATGTGACCTCCCTGACATCTTTGATCACCCTGAGTGTACTCTCTCCCTGACATGGGTACTACCAGAGCTAAAGATACATGCAGTGGAAGAGCCCAAGCTTTTATTATGAGACTTCTCACGGAAAATTACATTCCTATACGTGCGATTGCAATAAAACATAGGAAGGAAGAAAAGCATTTAAAGAATCGTGCCGGGGTGCCTGGGTGGCTCAGTGGGTTAAGCCTCTGCCTTCAGCTCAGGTCATGATCTCAGGGTCCTGGAATCGAGCCCCGCATCGGGCTCTCTGCTCTGCAGGGAGCCTGCTTCCTCCTCTCTCTCTGCCTGCCTCTCTGCCTACTTGTGATCTCTCTCTGTCAAATAAATAAAGAATCGTGCCTTTTGCCCATTGGAATTATGACTACGGGACATGAATGAGTCACAGTTACATGCATGACTTTGTTCTACGATTATAACCGAGTAACATTTATGAGTAAAAGAGCAGTTCCTCATACTAAATGTTCATAATATGTTTTGAACAAATACCATGGGTATCAGAACAGTTGACCCCTGAATAATGTGGGGTTAAGGGCGCTGACCCCTTGCCCGGTCGAAAATCTGTGTGTAACTTTTGACTCCCCCAAAACTGAACTGCTAATAGCCCAGAAGCCTTACCAATACCAACGATCACTGACCTTGTATGTTATGTGTGTTAAATACTATATTCTTACGGTAAAGTGAGCTAGAGAAAAGAAAATGAAATCAAGAAAATCATAAGGAAGAGAAGGCACATTTACAGTACTGTACTGTGTCGAAAAATAAGTGGGCCCACGCAGTTCAAACTCGTGCTGTTCAAGGGTCAACTATTTTTAGAGATTGTAATGTGATAAGTGAGCTTGCTTGCTTCTTGCTTATTAATTAATCAGGGTCAGATTAATGACATTCTATTTCTGGGGGATAATAGGTACTAAATAGTTTCTGTGTTCTGCTTTAACATGCTCATTGGAGGGAGACCCTCTGCCACGAGGCACTCGGATGGACGTGGAAGAAGAGATTTTAAAGCACTTTTAGCAAGTTCAGTTTATGTAGCATTTTAAACTTTTATCTAAAAATAAACAGGTGATGTATTTCAGAATTGATTTTTGATCTGTCATTCGTGGCCAGTCCAAAAACTGCTTCTGTCAAGTAATAGACCCCATTTGTGTTTTAAAGAACAAAAGGGGTTTTGTGTACTTTTGTGTTACATTTGACAACAGACTATGTGATATCCCGTTGTAATACCTTCCTAATGATCACAACCAGTCACGTGACTTACTATACCCATTCAACAGCTTCTAAACTGGTTTCCAGGTCGTTTGATGTGGGTGGCTATCCTGAGTTAGCTTTCAGAGAAGCAAGGTTAAAATTGTGGAATACAAACCGTTGAAAAAGAGGTTCCCCCCCTTTTTTTTTTTTTTAACAGCTGCCTCTTCTTCAAAGTGTGTATGGGGGGGTTGTGGATTAGTGTTAGATAATGTATTTGATGTCCTGAAGACTGATGCATAGTAAGGAGGTAGTTAGATAGGGAAGTTCTTACAAGATTTATTTTTGTGCTGGGAATTTAAGTCAGTGCAATAGAATGTTATAGTCCCTTGGGCCAGGTTGGCCTGCCTAGAACAGGGGAGTATTATTTCTGGCCCCCAGGTCTCTCTGCTCGTAGTGCTGGTCAGCTTTCCCCTGCACACAGACCAACTCATGTGTGTAGAATTGCACGGTGTACTGCATATAGAGGAAAAGCTGTGCTAATTTGAGTGGCCCAATAATCCCAAAATACAAATATGTACATTCATATATACATATATATATACACACACGTACACACACACACATAGATATATATGTATAATTTTTTTAATAAGAGGAGGACCATATAAATGGCTAAGGGATAGGTGAAGGGATGATATTGAAAACTAGACACAATCCTGTGGATTCCAGCCCACGTTTTATTTCTGTTATTTGGAGTTATTGGTACCTGTGGCAGGTGATCTGTCTTCTGCAGTAGGCCCCCACTGGCCATTTGTCCCCTGGTGAGAAGCTATATCTAAGGTTCTCTGTCAGTTTCCCTCAAGAGGTGAAGGACGGATGGAGTATGGGTGGGAGAGGAACATTACTGGGTAACCTTGCACCTGTGCCCGAAGACTTCCAACGAATTAGCTCTTCCGTGGTACTGGGTGGAACATGAAAGGAGAAGAAAAAAAGAAGGCACAGGGAAGTTTCCCTTGACGCTCTGTATGGTGAGCCTGGCTTCCCACGATTTCTAGGTTAAGCTCTGTGCACCTTTTAATAACGTAGAGGCTAATAATTGCATGGGGATTTGGTCTGGGGAATTTAGCCCAACGACCTCATCACAACTGGCCCAAAGACACATGTTTAAGGATGCTCAAAGCAGTATTAGTTATGACATGAGGAACTGGAAAAATACTGGCAGTAAGGCATGAAATGATCGTTCTCCATAGGATCAAGTAATTTAAATCAATTAGATATCTTGTTTTATGGGGCCATTTAATGACATGGGAAAATGTGCACAGAATATTAAATGAAAAAATTTTCTTGCTAAGCAGTATATATATAATAGATCCCAATTTTGCAGGAAAATTAAATATGCATTTGCATTCTCAGAACAAGGATACATTAAAGAGTTTACGGTGGTTATTACTTATGGTTATATGTAATTATCATCTTCTGTTTGCACTTGTTTTCCAGTTTTTCTAAAATGAACATATTAATTTTGTAAGAGGAAAAAGCATGGTATTAAAGTATTTGAATTATATGACTCAGTTATGTGTCCCCTGTTAAGTGTACCCTTAAAAAAATAGCCTGTTTCAGTATGGTTTCCTGGTTCAAGAGAGTCTGGGTTTATTTTATTTTATTATTATGTAATCTTCCTGATTTTTAATTTTTTTTTTTTAGTATATTTAACAGAAGTATTTAAGGTCAGTATTTAGCAAACATTCATTAGATACTTACTATGTCTATTAAATATGTTTTTGGTATTTGTTCTTTACCATGAAGGCGTTTGTAATCTGAGTTTAGTATCGTGTAGGTCGACTCTCTGAAAAGTCACTTGCTGGTATTGTACGTTAAGAGGTTAAGCATTATATTTGTTTCGCCTTTGACTGTCTTCTGTCCTTTAAACTTGTTACACAGGAAACAATATATATTTGTATAACGTAAGGACATTAAATTAATTTAGTTTCAGGAGATTCCTTCTTTCTAGTAATATCATTTATTGGTAAGGCATTGAAGGCTTTTATATACCTGTTCTGTGTCATGCTCAGAGCCACTATTCCTTGACAACCAGGACATCTTTCTTAGTTGGTAGAAGAATGAAGTCAGAGACTTTGACATTTACTTTCAAAATACCGTTGTTGCTCTTTACTTATTGTCGAGAGCAGAGGTACCTTGACTCCCGAGAACATCCGTGTGTCTTTGGCAGTCTAATTGCCAGCCCTTTGATACTGTGCTTTTTGACATTTACGTTAAAAATAAAAATTAGCTAATTTGTAAGTTATAAGGTCTCAAAAAGTAGTTCATTCTTCTTTCACGGCTGTTAATGCTTCTATTAAAATTCTGAAATGGCTTATTAAATTAAGTGCAGTGTCAAAGGCTAATTGTCTCCCTGTGAATTATCTCCACGACTTACAAAAGCATGATTTAAGAATTATGTTTGAAGAGCGACTCAGCAGCAGGTTTCAGTATGTATCAAATTGTAGCGATTGTGGACGGAGAGTATTAAGAGACGATGGAGTCCACACGCGTGCTCCACAAGACGCCCCTAAAATATACTCAGCGTTAGTGGCCTTGAAGCCGCGTGCCCTCCTTGGCATCACACGTCTGGGGCACATGCGTGTAGTTTGACTGTCCCATGCGGCACGGCCTGACGGATCCAAAAGCAGTGACCATCTCTGGCTGCAGTGGCAGCTAGTGGACCTACTGTGGCCCAGGCACAGCGATGACCCGCTTTGACCCTGACTGAGCTCCGCAGTTAGGCAAGTCAGACCTTGATTTGCACAACTCACCATGGGGATTTGACCCCTATTGTGGACAGCGGTCGTGAGCCCCCCAATGGTGTTTATAAAAGTGCTTTGCAAAAAAAAAAAAAGGAAAAGAAAAAGTGCTTTGCTTGCTATTGGCACATAGTAGGCCCTCAGTGACTGCTGGTTCCTCCTCTGTGTTACTGAGCACCTAGCCTGTGTGCTGGGCATCCACTCCCTTACGGATGCGCAGGGAGGACAGGCGTCTGGAAAAGAAATGAAGAGGCTGCCCCTGGGAGCTGAGTGAGTTTTGAGTGAATCCAGCTTTTCTGAAAGTCAGAACGTTAAGTCAGACGTAAAGTTTGAAGTCAAGGGTTAATATTCCTCTCATTAGTGATAATGAGAGTCAGAAGCAAAGTCGATTTAGGAAATGTTGCCTTGGATTCCTGCAGGGGAGGTTCCCTCCTGTTTGATAACCTGGAGGGATCCTTTGGAGGGAAGAGTCAGGATGCGCTGGGTCCTTCTGCCTGCGCTGATTTACCCCTCTGGTGGGATCAGTGCCCCCGACTGGTATGGAAGGGGATAGTTGTAGGAGACAGGTAGGTGTAGAATGACAAAAGAGAGGCCTTTTAAGGTGGATTGTGGCTTCTTTTTGTCTCATGTCCGTTCCCGTTAAACTTCCTGATCCTAAATTTAGATTTTGAAAGGTGTTTTTCCCAGGAAAGCCTTTACTTCATAGTCTCATGTAGGTAACTTGATGAACCTTTCCGATAGTTTCTGTTGGGGCCGAGGGAAAGAAATCATCTTGGTAAGACTTGCAGTGGATGTAGTCTTGTATTGTTGGAGCAGGGCCTGGAGTAGGATCCATATGTATCCTGCTGTCACCGTGACTGTCCCTCGTGTCATTGAGTGAGAGGTGAGTGCCTGATTCTTGCTTCCATCCCAAATCACTCTCTGGTTCCTGGTCTTGTGAATCTTCCCACTGGCCCTGGGGCCCTGTCCTTTGGGACTAGCCTACTTTTGACCTTGTTGAATACTAGTGCCCTGCTCCCTGGTGAGTACCCTGCCTTCTCTCCCATTTCCCATTCTCTGACTACCTTTGGTCATTTCTTCTCTGCCCTGGCTGGTCTTTCCTTGCGGAATACCTGTGAAGAGTTGGACTTCCCTCTCCTTTCTCTTCCTCTGGGTGATCCTGCCTTCCTAAGTGGCCGTTTTTTTCATTACCTCTTGAGGGTCACCTTTAAATCTTTACCTGTCTGACCTTTTCCCACCCACCTTCTAGCCATCTTCCGGGGAAAGTAAATGAGGCCATTTGGGATCTATTATCTGCCCCGCAAATGTCTTCTGCCTTCTGCCCTGCTCTGGACTGTGCTGTCCCGCGGACCTTGTCTGCAGGTTGGACAAAGTGTGGTGACCCTGAGCACCACATCCGTCCAGTTGGTCATTTAGCATCTACCAGCCGTGGTCCAGCAGGTCCCTCTTGAATCGTTTCCCTGCGGCTCTGCCGTGCACCTGGTCATACCAGCCTGTAAAACTCGGAAATCGCTCTCTAGCTTCTGTGCCCAGCATGGCCACCCCTAGCCATACATTGCAAAGCAAATTTAAATGAATTAAAATTAAATCCAAATAAAAATTCTCGTGAGCTACATTTCCGGTGTTCGGTGGTCTCACTGATGGAATGGATGGGACATTGTCCTCACTCCAGAAGGTTCTGTCGGACATCCCTGTCTACCCAATCCCCTGATACCAGCTCCTCATTCTCTCCCTCTCTTCCTTTGTATGGCCGCCAGCGTTTTCTCCATGGAGGCAGTGTTTTGGTAAAAACCTTCCATTGGGTGTTTGGGTAAATCTGAGCCCTGCAGCAGGGCACGGGGTCCTCCAGTGCCCTAGTCCTCCCTGCCCCAAGCACCCCCCCCCCCATGCTCCTACCTGCCGGGCTAGAATCTTCTGCCTCTACCCTTTGCACACGTGATGGGGCTCTGTTGCTCTGCATGGCTCCTTTCTGCTTGGCATGTCCTCCTTCTCCTCTTCCTTGTCCTCTTCAGACTTTCCCACACATGTTGCGTCTCCAGGAGTGACATTCCTCACGACCTTGCGATGTGTGCTTCCTGGTCTGGCCTCCACTTGAAGGGGGTCTCCGGCGCGGTCCAAGTTTTCATCTTGGTGCCTTTTGAAAGAACTCTTTAAGAACTCGGTACTCTCTCACATGTTTTTAAGTTGGAGCCCAACATTTTTAGCACAAGCTCAAATGATTTGTTTTTGCTCGTAGGAAGTAGAAAATACTAAGTATCAATTGTAATAGAGCAAACTTAATAGGAGGACTGACTCCGTTGAAGTCCATTTTTGACGGTCTAATTTTTTGAGAGTATCGATTTTAACTTCCTGGGTGAAAAAATACAGACTTCAAGTGAATTTGCTCTATCCTGAGGGCTTTCCCTCACTTGCATGTTGTGGCATTTGGGGAAAAATTTCCAGGTTACATTGAAGAGAATCTATACCACTAATCTATATTTCTTCTTCTTCTTTTTTTTTTTTTTTTTTTTCCTGGGTCTGAAGGGTCAGGTTTTCCCCTTAGCAGGAATATGTGTAAGGTACTTAAAGACAAGAAGCCTTATGAATTCAGGGGGTCATGACTAATGACGAAAAAGGTCTTCCCCGATAAGTGCATCTTGTTTGGTGCGCTAGGGGTTGGTTTTTGAACTTGGGGACCACACACCGAGGTAGGATTTCAGGAGAGAGCAGCTGGTGAGAAAACTGATGTGTCACCCACTCTTCACCCGGTGACTCTTCCTGGGAGAGCCTTTGGGGCCTCAGCGCTGCAGGCGTCAGTTGGAAGACTGCAGCCATGGGACAGGTGGCCTTTACTGTCTGTCCCGGCATCCAGCCTGGGCTGGCCACAGCCTGGTGTTGCAGATGGGCCCGGTGAGTAAACCTGTCTCCTGGGCTTGACTCCCTCCTTCCCTTCCCTTAACAGGTGCAGTGCAGGGCTGCCAGGAAAACCCTCTCTTTTCCTGCGGGTTGTTCTGGGACACACCTGGCCCTAGGAAGCAGCTTACTTACATTACGCCTTGGAGAGGGCTGGAAGTAGTTTTGTCTTGGAACTCGAGAGCGGCATTTCTGATGGCTGCATGATTTTATCAGGCCTTCTCTCACCAGCTTTCTGGGATGGCACAGATGATTGTCTTCCCTTGCAATGCCTGACGGTAGCGCGTGTCCTGAGGCTTCCATTCCTTCCCACGGTGACCACCGGCCTCCTGCCCCAGAACTGGAGTCCTGTGTCTGCAGGGCTTGCCCAGAGATAGACCACTCATGTCATCCAACAGGCATGCTCCTTCATCTAGGCTCTCTTTTTGGATGTTATATAAACAGACACCCTCTGGCAGAAAGAAAAAGCCAGTCTCAGACAGCAACACTCTGGATCTCTGGAGCAGCCCATTGTCATCCCTCATCCCCTCGTGCTCCTGACTCCCACTCTGCAGGGGGGGAGGGCGTTGGCCCAGATCAGGGATCAGCCCTGACAAGCTGGAAGCAACCCAAATAAGTGAGAAATGCTCGATTGCAAATAAAAGGGAGCGCTGATTTGGGTGGTAGGTTATAAGGGAGAGTAACTGGGAAAAAAAATTGATTTCATATTTTTTTTTTCAGACTGTTCTTCTGATTCGGCTTCATACAGCCTAGCACAGATAAGCAAAGAAATTATTATTTCTTTCTCGTTAACTCAGTCGCCAGATTGCTCCTTCATCTGCAAACTTCGAGTGGCTATCATGCTTACCACTCCTGCCAGAGCTGAGCTTAAACTTCTCCAGCCTCCCTGGCAAGCCCCCAGCGAAGCCCAGGTCTGGCTTTCAGAGCTGGTTCAGGGCCAAGGGCGCCCCTCGGAAGGTGGTAAACCCCGGCATGGACTCTTGCCTGTGATTCACCGGGAGCCCTGTGTGTGGGCAGGTGAAGCCCACGTGCTTGCTTTCTCATCGTTAGTATATCAGTTGCTAGTTTTCCGTCTGACAAGTCTGAGGAGCACCCATTCAGGAAGGCGTTTCTTATTTTGGCTGGGCGATGCCCAGGTAGGTAGGTCATTAATGGACGGTTTGCGGGGAACATTTGGCCCGTGCGTTTGTGTCGCCTGCTAGGGTTGCGTCGTGGTCTTCCTCCTGCCCGGCGGTGTGTGCTTCTAGTCCTGCTCGTGGGCACTCCGGCCTCCCCAGATCTGTTGTACCCGGCTCTACTCCGAGCCGCAGAGCTCCCAGGGAGACCCGGGAGGAGGACCGTCTCCAGCCTCGGAGGAAGGAGTTCTGCGGTGAGCGGCCCCCCTCACTAAGCCCTGGGGGCCAATGTGGCTGTTTCCTGGTGCAGAGTCATGCCAGGTGGGCACACACATGGGAGCGCACAACATGGACTTGTGGGTGTCCCCAGAATGGGTAATATGTTTTGATCCGACAGCGGACAGAAGCTGATGCAACTTCCTGCAACAGGTAGGCATTGCCCTTGGCCAGAATTCTTCCTGGCAGAGCTTTGCTGAAAAGCTGTCAGCTTTCTGTTATCCCGAGTCCACCTGCCAAACGGTGCAGTTAGTGGGGAAAAAAAGTGTCAGGAAGCAGCCATTGGACGAGGTCCACCGTAGGACTCGGTGAGCGGCTCCTGGCCTCGCACAGCAGGTGCCCTGTTCCAGATGGGTCGCCGCATCTTTGCTGTTTATTTTTTTAAAAAGCAGTATATAAATCGTATCCGGGACCCTCACGCCTGTTCTGGCGGCTAGCTGCTCCTTACCCAGTGCCTGCTCGTTACTTGCTCAGGGAAATCATGTTACCTGAGTCTGATGGAGCCCAGGCCCTCGAGGGAATGGCTTGATGAGCAACTCTTGAATTGCACGTCCACGATGAGGCGAAAAATCCCCAGGTTTACCAAGTCTTTTATTTTGGGCGGCAGATACTGCGGGGGGCCAGCTCGCAGAGTCAGAGTGAGCCTGCCCCAGGGAAGCCGCCTCCCTGATGGCCTTGGTCCCATGAGGCCGGGGCAGGTTTTGGAGTTGTGCGGCATCTGGGTCCCCTTTGTCTCAGTTCGTCTCTGCGTGGCTCTCTAGTCTCGACACCTTACGCCTGTACCATATTTCTCATGCTTATGGATGAACCAAAGGACAGCAGGTGTTGCTGAGTTGGGCACACGCTGTCCTGTAGAGGAGCATTGACCCAATAGCAAGCTGGGCTCTGGGAGCCAGAGAAGGAAAAGCAAGAGCTCAGAGCGGCCAGGAGGGTGAAGGAGCCGTGGCGGACGAGCTCTGTTTGCCTTGGAGCCGCCTGGAGCTCATGTGCGGGTGTACCTTGCTTTTAAGAACATCGAGCCGTAAATATCACGATGCAGGAACCAGATATTTTTTTAATGAGCTGTTTATTTGCATTTCTAAAGTGTTGTGTCACGTACCTCAAACTCAGCCTTGTCCAAAGGGATTCAAGTTTGGGGTTCTGAGCCTACCTTTGAAATTTCTAGTCTCCACTGTCACTATAAGGAACTGTAGTCTGAGGGATTGGACTCTAGACACATCCCATCACTTCTTTACATTGGAGTCCAGGCCCACAGCGCCACCAGCAAGCGAGCCCTTGGCCTGGCTTCTGCTGCACCCACTGTCCGCACCTCGTGCCTCCTTCCCTAGACCTGGTCCTGCCACGTTTCTTCCTGGGGGTGGCCACCCTGCCCCCTCTCCTCTGGGCCTTGCTTCAAGCTTGCCTGGCCAGCTCTGCTCACGCTTCCATTCTCAACTCCGACACCAGTGCTGAGAACGCTTTCCTGACCGCCTCTCCCCAGCTGGGCACTCAGCCCTGTCCTCCCTGAGCATCTATGTCTTCTCCACCAGGCTCACTGTGCCCACCTGGGGGGTGGCCTCCCTTCCTGTCAGTCCACATGCTTTGGGGTGGGGAGGGGGAGACACCAATGACTGTCTTAACCACCGGTGCCTCATTTTCCAGCACATTCTTGGACCTGCTGGGCAGTCAGCACATTTCTGTGGACTGAATAAGGGTAAGAGTAGGTCTTCTTTTTTTTTTTTTTAAACTTTATTTATTTATTTTTAAAGACAGAGAAAGATGGGGCGCCTGGGTAACTCAATGGGTTAAGCCTCTGCTTTTAGTTTAGGTCATGATCTCAGGGTCCTGGGATCGAGTCCTGCATCGGGCTCTCTGCTCAGCAGGGAGCCTGCTTCCCCCTCTCCCTCTGCCTGCCTCTCTGCCTACTTGTGATCTCTCTCTCAGTCAAATAAATAAAATATTTTAAAAAAATAAAAGAGAGAGTGAGTGAGTGAGCACTAGCTGGGGAGGGGCAGAGGGAGAGGGAGAGAGAGAATGGGAAGCAGGTTCCATGCCCAGTGTGGAGACCGACGCAGGGCTCAGCCTCACAACCCTGAGCTCACGACCTGGGCTGAAACCAAGAGTTGGATGCACAACCGACTGAGCCACCCAAGTGCCCCGAGGGCATGTCTTTTAAGTTGCAAGTGTTTCTAATATATTTTAGGAGCTGGCATTCAGATAAACCAACCATGCAGCAAACCCTGGTACCCTAGTTGCATGTGTGTTGGGGTAGGGGCGTCAGTATAGATGCCACCTTTTAACGCGAGCTGCATTCACAAACTCAACACTATTATGTTGCCGTATCCTTCCTGGAAGTGAAATTCTCACTAACAGTAGACTTCTTATATTCTTACTACTTTTCTCTCTAGTGCTCATTTTAATATCAAAACCATAAACTGTCGTCTCTCCAGAGAGAGAGACCATGCTTTTATAGGTGATTTGTCGAAATCAAGTAGTGGAGTACCCTACCCTTCCTCCATAGGAGCGTGGATATTTTAGAATATATTAGTTGACAAAAAAAAAAAAAAAAAAAAGTTTTAAGCCAGGAATGGTTTTTATTTTTCTGGAACAAGCTAAATTTTTTTTCATATTAGCATCAGCAATTTCAGTGACCAGAGAATCGTGTTAGGATCCTTCCTTGTCCGTCATTTGGGGCCCCGTTGTGCTATGCTTCGATCGAGCCTGCGCTGTGAGGTTCTGGTGTCATTGTTAGTTTGGAATTTGTGTCACCTATGGGACACGGGAGTGTTGGGAGGCTCTTACAGGACAGTGCTCTTTGCCTTGGGTGGTTTCCTGAGGGAAGGAGAATGAAAGCGTTGTGGGGACAGCGAGGAAAGCCGCTCACTTCTTTGCTAGGCATGGAACTTTCCAGGTAATTGTTAGCCATCGTGGAAGACAGGATTAATATTTATTCTCACCTAGTTCACATTTGGTTTGCCACTATTCGTTGACCCTGTTTATCCTCTAAGCTAGCACTGAATGATGATTTCATAATGAAAGTGGGATTTTTTTTTTTTTTGCCTTTGAATTTTTAAAGGGATAAAACTCGAATTTCAAATGTCTCAAAAAGTTAGTTTTTCCTTTTTCTTTTAAAGAGCATATGGATTGGAAGAAAACGGTCATTTTGCCACAGAGACTCTAATTCTAAGGCTACCTGGATGTCGACCCATAGTGTCCCCCCAAGGCTGACTTCATGAAAAGTTAATTTAGACAGTTTATATGAAAGTCAGGACTCTGAAAACCCCTATTGTTGGAGGGAGCACAAAAGATGACTTTGCGGACCTCAAGCCCAGTTTGAGCTGGATGGAATGAGATTAGTGCGCTGAGAGAAAGTGTCCAGTCCCCAGGCCTTCTGTCCTTTGTGAGGAAGGTGACAGCTGAAAAGAGATCAGATCCGCCTGGTGACAGCAGTGGCTGTGCAGCACAGAGGGGTGGGCCACTGACCTTTGCCTGTCCTTGCTCCTCCCTCCCTTCCCAGGGGCTGGGATGGGGAGGGGCTGGAAGGGAGCTCACATAAGGTTGAAACTTTTTGCTAGACTTGAACGACAGTTAGGGGCTTAAGACATTTACATTTTCCTCCTTTAAAGGTTTTTTGTTTGTGTTTGTGTTTGTTTTTTGCTAGTTGAGTAGAGTGAGACCTAATGGACTAGAAATTACATAAGATGGGAGTCAGTTTTTCGTATGAATGGAAAGGGAATAGTTGACAAGACAGACCCGGAGGCCCAACCCAGTCTCCCTCACTAGCTGGCCAGTGAGTCCTACCGGCCCCATCAGGGAGCTGAAGGTTGTAAATGAGGTGATGCCTGCAAAGGGTGGTGTAATTGCTCAGGAGGTACGAGCTCCGACTATGTTAGCTCTCCCTGATCTCCACGATGAGAGCCTTCACTAGAGTTCCGTAAGTCTCTCTGATTTGTCTGCACCTTAGAATCCTGGAGGGGACATTTGAAAAATGATGCATGCCCCCCACCCCCACCCCGAGGTTCTGATCTAATCGGAGTGGAGGGACCTGGGCACCTGGACTCCCCAAAGCTCTTCAGGTGACTCGAACTCGCAGCCTTGGCCAAGACCATCTGTACCTGTTCTGGGTTGGAGCCCTTTCCTAGAATCAGGACAGCCCCGGGGAGCTCGGGGGTACTGCTCTTCCCCTTTGAGCTCTTAGGATTATTAGCACTCTTTCTGATTTCTGGGATTTAGAATTTTTAGACAAGTGAAATGGTTTTAGAATCAGGAGAGATTCTGACCAGCTCTAGAAAAAAGCCTATCAGATTTGGGAGACTCAGGCCAGCTAGTGCGGTTGGCTGGGAGAAGTTTAATGAACACTGGAGCTTACTGATGTTCCTAGACCTTAAAGGGAATACTTACAACAAGACTGGAGAAACAGCTGAACGGCTCCCTTTATTGCTGGGCCAAGGTGTTTCTCCCAGACAGAGAATGAAGATGGAACTTTCCGGAACAAAATTATACGGGCGCAGTTGCTCCAGACGGAGCTGTTCGAATGGATGATTAGGACCATATCATGAGGGTATGGGGAGAATCCCTGCCTGGGGCCCCTCTGGGTGTTAGCCAGTGTCTCCCTTGATGTTTCCCCTTTGGCACCAGCCCCTCTGACTCAACTTCTCCTTGTGTTTTTACTCTCTTCCCAGGACCAGCTGCTCATTTTCATTCACTGCCCGCCCCCCGCCATCACGGGCCTTAACCACTTTGGAGCTCTAGCTACATTTTCCTTTTCCCTCTCCTTCAGTTCGTGTTGTATATTCGTGTTTTCTGTTATCAGGTGGGATTGGAGTCATGCCCTTCAAGTCTCTTTTAGCCAGGAGGGGTGATGGAGAGAGATTGGAGGGGAGAGGGGCTTTTAAGAAGTATGGGGGGCTACGACCAGTCTCCTGGGAGACACGAGGCTAGAAGGTCAGAGCTCTGACCCATGGGAGCAGCCAAGTAGAGCTGTGTGAGGGGTCTGAGCTTGCCTGTGTGACCACCCAGAAGAGCTAGGCAGGGTCTCTGCCCTTGGTGTGTCCACAGAGAATCAGCATCCCTTAGGACAGGTGTTCTGGCTGCTGGCCAGCCGCAAGTCAGCTTTCCTAAACATCTTCATCACAGCTATGTGAATATTGCTTATTTCACATGAGGATTTTTTTTTTAATGGGTTATCTTTATGTTGTTCTCTGTGTCGCTGAGAATTTCTATCTTTTCATCTTGTTTTGACAACTTGTTGGAAAATTCTTGCCCATTTTGCTAACTTTCAAGACACCTAGCAACATTTTATAGATATTTTGGAATGTTTCTCTCTAATCATTTTAGTGAAACCATAATAAATCGTTTTATGAAAGGCACCCTAGAGACAGTAAATCTTTCCCGAGAGTTGTTTCAGAATGCCTTATTCTACAGAGCTACATATATATGTATATATTTTTTTAGATTTTTTATGTAATGTAGTCTTTATGTCGGGTCTTAAAAGGAGCACCTCTAGTTAATGGCCCACTTATGTTCAGGAATATCTGGAAAAGTGGGCTGGTGTTGGCGCACCAGGCTGAGGGCAGGCAGCCTGTGGGGCCGGTGGGGCTGACTTGGGGCTGGCTCCTGTCTTCAGCCTCTGTCTCAGGCCGCAGCAAGGACAAGGACACTGTCAACAGGGCCCACCAAGCAAATGACTATTTCTTGACTGTTAGGTGGGAGTTTGGCCAGATAACTTAACATTTTAAAGGCATCTTGGTGGGGGAGAAGAGTATTTGACCTAGAACTCTCAGAGAAAATATCTTCTTGTTTTTCTCGCAAGTGTTGTTGTTTTTTGGTTTTTGGTTTTTTTCTGTTTGTTAAGTGATGTAATAATTCATGCAGCCCCTGAAAAGATGTTCTTTGGATTCATTTTGCAGCTGGTGCCTGTCTCTTAGAGAATTTGGATCCACCTGCCTGTGTCCAAGCCCTCAGTGGGGCTCCTGTCCGATGAGAATCTCTTGTGGGGAAGGAGCTGCCCTTCTTCATTAGTCACAAGGAATTTACTGCCTCTTCCATTTTTTCAGTTACGCAAGAGGAAAGAACGGGATGTAGGACTTAAGGAGAGAAAGCCGTTTTCACTCCAGACTTCTTTCTTGCGTGGTAAACATATAGAAGGACACCCTGAAGTTCGAAGTACTAGAGTTCCTTTCTATTTGACAGTAAGAAATCAGTCTTGTTGTTAGTTTCCTAAGGTCTTTAAGGATAGGTTCTGAAAAATAACTTTTTTTTTTTTACTTCTAGAAAATGTACCCGTTTACCAACTTTTTGTTTAACAGTAAACATTCCTTTCTTAGATGATTCAGGAAGTCTTTCTTGGTCCTTTGAAAGCCTTTGGGACAGCACCGGAAAGACAGCATAAGAAATCAGCTCTTGTTTGATTTTCACATATAAACCAGAAGCTATTTTGGTTCAGCACCAATAGTCATAATTTATAATGGAACATGACTCTTTTTTTTTTTTTCTTTTGCCCGACGTAAACATTTTAGGTGGCCACAAGCACAGCTCGAAATGAAGAACATTTAAAAAAACAAGTGGCAGGTGGTCCCACTCAGCCTTCCCAGGTTAGACGTGTTTATCTCTAGAGATGGAGCGAGAGTAATTGTATCTGGCAGATAGCAGAGTAAAATTGTCGTCACTGCTAATTATTCAGTGACTCCTATCTCTGCTGCTTCCCATTTTAATTCAGACCGTAAGTGTCTGCAAATGTCTGTGCTAAATATTCCTCTTGCTATCAGACAGCCTCTAAGAGTGTGTGTGTGTGTGTGTGTGTGTCTAAGAATTGATAATTTTGCATTCTTCTTTTCTTTTCCTTTCTCTGGTGGTTTATTTTCGGTGGCAGACTCGTGGAAGTAGGTAATGCAGCCATCTTTCCCCTGGTCCTGGCTGCCCCTGTCGTCGGCGGGAAAGAAGGGAAGGGCTCGGTGCATGGAGTCAGGAGGAGCCCGGTCCCACGGGAGGCGCCGGTGGGTGTGGCTCTGGTGGCAAGTGGTGCCATTTCCACTGGATTTTTCACTTTCTTACAGTGAGAGGCTTAGCATATTTTAAAGATTGAAACGTGAGAAGTGACTTTAGTTCCTCCTGTGCAAGGATCAGTGAGATGTGTGGCCCTCTTCCTTCAGCTGTTCGAGGAGAAAGGAGGCCTGTCCCCGGCCGCATGGTGAGGAGTTGTTTGGCCCAAGGCCCCTCATGTCCAGAAGGTGCCCTATCTTTATGACTCTCCTAGCCTTTGTTTCACTGTGGTCTCACAAGGGAGGCCGGAAAGCCATGTCACTGGGTAAATGGCATCAGGGGGCCAACACAGAAAGCTTGAAAATGAAAACAAAACCAGAGGCAAAGGTGCTAGACAGTCAAGCAGTTAGGGTTAAAGGTTAAGCCAGGCTCTGCCTGAAGGCGCAACTGGCTGTGGCCCAGCCACACGCATCCCAGCATCCTGGCCAGGGCAGCTGGCCTGGGAGGGTCTGCCTGGCAGGCTCCCTGCGCCCGCACGCTGTCCTGTCTGGTCCACTCGGAGTGCTGGGCACTACCCCCCACTCGGCCCCCACCTGGCCCGGCTGCTCCCCTGCACCCTGGGCAGACCAGGGGGGACAGCGTGCAACAGCCCTGCTCATGGTCCATATGTTACAGGATTGATTCCAGTCCCCTGCTGACCCATGTGGAACATTTCCATACTCATTTTTTTTTTTTAAACCCCCTCCCTGAAGTATAAACAGTTGACTTATTTTCCAGTCTGGTAAGGGAAGTGGAGAATCACAAGTGAAACATTTGTGTAATAGAGTTACTCACTTCTGTTTCAATAAGTCTTTCCATTGACATACACTTGACTGTGTTCTCATGATTCCCATTAGGGCTGATGCCTCCACACAGGGGGCCGGACACACCGGGAACAGATGCTGAGCGCTCTGCCCTTCTCCCCGGAGCCCTAGCCCACACCTCTAAACGGGCCGCGTTCCCACTTTTACAGCCTTTCCTTTAAACAGATCTTAACTTGCTCAAGGTTTAGTGCCTTTTGTTCATTCCAAACTGTGTGGATGAAAGTCTGACAAAGCACAGACCTTCCTGTTGGTGTTATCTATGTTTTCAGTTGATAAGTTTCAGTTCTCTCTTTAAAGGATTGCTTCTGTATCCAGTTCCCTCTGTCTTGTGCACATTAATGAATTTGCGGTTTGACGCGGTGGCTCTGGTCTGATGTTGGTTGGGAGATCTCACTCTCTTTCAGCCCAGGACCAGTTTTTCCATTTTGTGCAAGTGCAGGTGTAGAGGAAGATGCGGTTGACACCCCCTTCCTGGCAGGTCTTGTGGGTAGGGGTACCGTGCTCTGTGCTCCAGGCTCCCTTTCAGGAAGGGGGTGAGGCTGGGGCCCAAAGTCACATCTGATACCAAGTCCACTGTGTTTTTTCTCTATACCTTCCCTCTTTCCAGAAAAGAATGTGTATAAATTCAAGATTTCTTTCTTCCTCAGCAGCCTTGTTAATGTCAGTGCCATGGCTGAATTACATTTCTTTCTTCTCTTTCTCCTTCAGTATTTACACTTGGACTCTTTGCTTTCTCGAGACTTAAGTTGTGCCTGAAAATAGAGCCTTCTTGAATCTCCCTGCTCAAATCAGTGACACCCGCATTTTAGAGCAACCCAGAAGACTCATAATGGATATTCTCAAGATGAATTCTGGAGGCTTTAAATAGTCTGGCTGGTAGCCTCCCCTTTCCTGCCTGATCCCTGAGACAGAAGGGAGAGTGTGTGGGAACAGGGACATGAGGATGCTGTCCTGTCCCATGCCTGGTCTCCTGAGGCGTTTAGGTGTCTTGTTTCCTTGGTGGGGAAGGGGATGGAAGAGATAGAATTCCAAGCCAGGGGACGGGGTTGCACGTGTGTTCAGGTAGGCCTTGGAGGGCCAACAGAGGACGCCTCTGCTTGAGACAGAGATGAGCTCCCTGTTTTGCTGTGGCATCTAAGTCCTAGAGTGGGTGAGATAGGAGCTGCTGCAGGGGGTGTCCTTTCAGCCATGCACCTATTATTTTGTGCATTAGACCTTTTTTCCCCTTCTTTTAGATTCCCATGTTTTCCCATAGAAAATGAGAATTTTTTGTTTTTTATTTCTCTTTGTATGGTCAAGCATGCCACTTTTATGAATGAGAGTATAGACATGAATGTGTTTTGGAGGCTCTGGCTGGGTTCAGCACAACTGATCTGTTCTAAGATTCATATAGTGAAGTTGTTGAATTGACAGAGAGTTGAGGGAAGATCTAAGTGAAAAGCATCAGAGCCTGTTACCCAGTGAGAAATAGGTCTTTGTCCATTTAAGTGTCTGACAACTGGGGTGTTTGTAAGTTATGCCAGGAATATTTTTAGAATTCAGCATCTCATCTTAAGACTTCCAATTATTTTGATTCCCCAATAGACTCTAAAGGGTACAAGAACAGTGAGATGGGAAAAGGAGAGAATTTCTGTAGAGATAAGCCCCACTGAATCTTACTATGGTAGTTAATTGGCAGAAAATCAATAATTCAGTGAGAAGTCTCTCAGCCAGTGGTGGAAAAGACAATGCAGTGGATGTCAGTGAATTGGGGAGAATGTACAAGTGTCAGTGAGCTAATTGGGTGAATTTACATACAGTGTCACTGTAGTGTCACGCTAGACTAGTCATTTGGGAAATTTATAGGAGATGAATGGAGACCCAAATGTTTAAATACTTTAACCATTTGTCCTTAAAGAGAAGCCTCGATAAAGGTCTACTTGGCTTAATGAATTAAGATGGACCTACTTTTTGCACTGTCATCTGACGATTAAGAAATGTTAGCTGAGGGGCACCGGGGTGGCTCAGTGGGTTAAAGCCTCTGCCTTTGGCTCGGGTCATGATTCCAGGGTCCTGGGATCGAGCCTTGCATCAGGCTCCCTGCTCAGCAGGAGCCTGCTTCCTCCTCTCTCTCTGCCTGCCTCTCTGCCTACTTGTGATCTCTGTCAAACAAATAAAATCTTAAAAGAAAAAAAAAGGAAGAAATGTTAGCTTACTTGATTTATTTCTTAAATTTGTTTCCCTGTGGGAGTTGCCATCTAAATGTTCCTTTTTAAGGGAGTGATTCTCAAATGCTTTGGTCTCAGGACTTTTGTAAAACTCTTAAACATTATGGAGGACTCCAGACAGTTTTGTTTGTTTGGTTCCATCTATCAATGTCTATCATACTAAAAATAAAAACTAAGAGATTTAAAAAAAATTACTAAATTAAAAATGATGAGCTCATGTTAATGTAAATAGCATTTTTTATCAAAAGTTGCCATTTTCCAAACCCAAAGAAACTGTGTTAAGTATTTTGGTGGGTATTTTTGTTTTGTTTTAAACACATTACGTATTTATTTGAGAGAGAGAGAGAGAGAGAGCACGTGTGCGCGCACCGGGGTGGGATGTGGGGGGAGGCGAGGGAGAGGGAGAAGCACATCCCCCACTGTGCACCAGCCCAAGGTGGGGAGGAGGGATCATGGCCTGAGCCCAAAGCTGACTTTTTCCCAGTTGAGCCACCCAGGTGCCCCTAAGAAGTGTTTTGTAATTTTTTAGACCTTTATATAAAACTGCCTTTAATATCTGGCATAATGAAAGACAGCTGGGTTCTTATCTTTACATCTACATCTGTTTCTGATGTGATATATTGTTCTGGTTGCCACGTATGATGAAAATCCAGCCTCCCACAGATACGTGGTTAGGAAGAGGGTGGGAATGGGAGTGTTTTAATTTGTTTTTAGCTATTTACGGATCTTCTTCTTTGATACCATACTAAACGAGCAGTGGTTTCTTAAAGGCTGGTTGAATGAGGATTCTGAAACCATATATGTGAACTTTAAAAACTTTGTTCTGTGTATGGTTTTGAACATGCTGCACTGGTCATTTGGAAAATCTCCCCACGGGTTGTTACATTTTATCTTGCCATTAAAAAAAAAAATTATGTCACCATTTAGAAGAACCTTTAAATATAGGGAAGTTTTCACCTTCCCCATACACATGGATGTACCTGTTGTCAAAAAATCTATGTTTTGGGCGCCTGGGTGGCTCAGCTGGCTAAGTGACAGCCTTCGGCTCCGGTCATGATCCTGGAGTCCCGGGATCGAGTCCCACATCGGGCTCCCCGCTCAGCTTGGCATCTGCTTCTCCCTCTCTCATTCCCCCTTCTCATGCTCTCTCTCTCAAATAAATACATTTAAAAAAAAAGAAGTCTACATTTTGCACAGAAGCTGGGCTCTCATCCATGTGTCGGCTGTTTTCCTTGAAAGCAGGTCCGTGGAGTCCCTGTCCTGGAAAGTGTCTAGCCATGTCCTGAGAGCCGGAGTGTGGATGCCACTCTCTGAGGGACAAGGTCATGTTTCGGGAGTAAAGAGGCTCACGCACCTCCCGCTCGGTCTTAGGGACGCTTGCCCCTGCCATGCATGTAGCAGCCCTAAGTGCTCCCCGTTCTGTCCCACAGACCCAGAGAGTACGTGTTTGAGGCCCCAGATTCAGTACGATACATTACTTTGGCTTCTTCATCCAGGACATTACCTGAGACCATCTTATCTATCCACCCAACTATCTATCTTTAATTTTTATTATTTCATTTATCTACTTATGTAACTGCAATGTGACATGATTCCTAGTACAGTCAGGGCCCCTGCCTTGCTCTGCGCTAAGGGGCACATTGTTACACATTCATTGTTGCGCATTGTTACATTTGTACCCCAGACTCGGTATAACGGGCAGATGGGATCTTGGAATTCTTAGGAAGGTAGTCAGACCTCCCAGATGCAGTTGAAGAGCCTCAGGGACTAGAGGGGCTCCACGGTTCACACATTTGAGAATCCCTGCTTTCATATGGGTGGGGAAAGTGCTCAGGGGAGCAGGAGCTACACATGATTTATGTGGATGGTACGAAAACAGACCCCAGACATAGGTCAAGTGAGTTACCGGAGAGCAGAACTTTCCTTGGGGGGTGCCGGCTCATGTGTCTTGAATGTCTAAATTGGTACCTGAGACGAGATGCAAGAAATACGTGTTGTAGTTTGAATACATAGACCAAGAGTCATGAGCTTTTAAATTCAGTGGGTTCTTAAAAAGTCACGTTCGTCAAGTTTCCCATGCGTTAAAAAGGTAATTAAAAAGTTGTGGAATGTGGCTGTACAGCTCCTCCCATCCCATGCCATGCTGTGGCCGCTGTTCTCGTCCTTGGCTTCCCTGGCCCTTGTAGGTCTGTTTCCTCTTCTGTGGAGGTCCCTGTCCCCTGCTCTGTAGAACACGCCAGCAATCAACACTGCAAGTCAGGGTTAGCTTAAGAAAACCCATGTTTTCCATGATAACATGTGCCCAGTGACAAGGGTAGCGCAGAGTCGGTTGTGAAATTGAGTCAGCTGTTGATGAGAAGGTGTCATTCACTCCTGTTGTCCTCATGCTTTGCGTCGCGACGAGGCCGTTTGGCAGTTGGTTTTGTTTTGTGCGTATGAAACATCCCACTTGAGTTCTTCGGGTGGCTCCAAAAGAGAAAGGTTTTTGTGCCTAGAGGGATACCTTGTCATTTCTGCCAGTGCTTTTCTTTCTTCTTGCTAAACAGAAATTTATCTGTGGGATAGTGAGGACGGATTTGTACTTTGTGGGTGAGAATGGCTGCCTTCGCTTTTGTTTTTGCTTTTAGAAATTAAGCCGTTCAGGTTAGTTGGTCACTTGTGCATGGATATTTTGCCCCATTTTATTTCTCAATTGAGTTTTCTGCTTTTGTGGGATGGGATGAGGGGCTCTGCGGCGAGCGTGGACTACCCCAGCTGGAGTGAGTCCCTTAGAGCCTGTTGAGAGCCCTTGAGGTTTCCTTCAACTGGTCTTTGCATTAGGAATCCCCAGTTGTAGAGGCCTTGTGGAGACGATGTGCTGGTCTGGGCAAAATGAAAACATCTGATAAAATATTAATGAACACCTTATTGGATGTCTGCTCCTGAAGATGTAGATGAGAGGAGCCTAGACGTTCTGTTTTATGGCTGTGTTTTAATTGACTTCGCTATGATCAGAGAAACCGATGGGATCCTTGAGAAGATATCAAAGGGCAGTGTGGGTGGAGCTGTGGCAACACCCGCAGTCCCAGCCCCGCCCCCGCGTGCCGCAAACTCACGAGGTCTTCAGGAGGAGGCCAGCCTGGGTGTATTGCTTTCATGTGGGATTTTTCTGGAACAGCCTATGAAGCCAAGCTAAGTAAATATTATCTTCTTCTCACATTGGCCTTTTGTTTTGAAACAGCATTCCACCTCTGTTCTCTAGCTTTCTTTTTAGTGCCGGTCTTTGTTTTACCGATTAGGGCTACCACCTTTTCCAGCCCTGCTCATCACACTTTCCTTACTCTGGAGCCCATGAAACCTCTCATTCAGTTCAGCAGGCATTTTTGGAGTGTTTATGAGTCAGGAGCGGTGTTACGGACCAACCTGCGTCTTTGCTTTTCGTTGATTCTAGAAGCCCTGCGATCGGCATGTTCAGGACCAGCGTGCCTTCGCTGCCTCTTCACTCTGCTTTCCCGACCCCCCGTTCAGTTGTTCAGATTAAGAGAACTTTGTGATGGAGAAAGACTGTTCCAGGCTGACTTTCTTCCTCCTGTGGCCTCTTGGTGTTGTTTCACTGCTGCCCTTCTCTATCCTTCTGTGTGTGCCCACATCTGCAGGTGTCAAACCGTGTTCCCCTGCTTGGGGGCGGGAAGACTTCTGGGGGGCAAGAGAGATCGAAGTAAGGGGGAAGAAGAGAGAGGACATTAGAGGGGATTCCTCTTCTTTGGTCAATTTCCATTTTTGCAAAGTTCCTAACCTTTGGCCCGTCTCATTCTCACCCCCGACCTAGAGACCGTACCTCTTCCTCTGTGCTGTGTAAAGAGGCCCACGTTTCTCTGCGGTGGCTGGGTAACCTCTTCCAGAGATGAGGTTGTAAAATATCTTTTTTCACTGGCGGGAAGAGGGGGACTCAGCTACAAAATAAGTAGTAGCCTCTAGACTAGGATACTGACTTTATTTTTAGAACTGTCACCTCAAGGTCTGTTATACTGGTACTGAGAAAAGTGATGGAACCTGTGTTTTTGAACACAGGTGATAACCTAAACGGTTTCTTGAACACAGGTGATAACCTAAACGGGTGGGTAAAGGTTGTTCTCCTATTATACTTCAGATGGCCTTCTTGTATTTTTTCCCCACATCGTGTGTCAGTTACAGAAGTTAGCTTTGCCATTTCTACATTTTTATATACAGAACAAAGATCTACGTCTCAGTTGAGTTGACACATAATCGTTCAAAATCTGAAGGCAGTGAAATAATGGGCCATAAATGAAATGTGCCCTTACTTCTCAGTAAGTGGTTGGTACGTATCATCTGGGATAGTCCTCCCCCCCCCCCACCCCCAACTCCAAAGGTGACGCATAGTTACTGTGTAACTTGGCATGGTCAGATTTCTTCCTTCTCTTCTGGATATGGTCAAGCCTACAGTAGACAAATCTATCTATTTTCCCTTTCTCATTTTTTTTCTGTCTGGCTTACCCAGCCTGTCCTAGATTTTCATGTCGCAGTTTGTGTAAGTGATATTTAAGGATGACTCGAGAAATGCATCTGGTTATGGGCTCTGTCCCCTTCCATGTCAGAAAACAGAGGCAGCACTACCAGCAAGGTTCTTAGGGCATTTTACCTTTTATGGACACCAGTAGGCATCTGTGTGAATTTTCACTTCTTTTTTTTTTTTTTTTAAGATTTTATTTATTTATTTCACAGAGCAAGAGATGACAAGTAGGCAGAGAAGCAGGCAGAGAGAGGAGGAAGCAGGCAGACAGAGAGGGAAGCAGGCTCCCTGCTGAGCAGAGAGCTAGACGTGGGGCTTGATCCCAAGACCCTGAGATCATGACCTGAGCTGAAGGCAGAGGCTTAAACCACTGAGCCACCCAGGCGCCCCTGAATTTACACTTCTAAAGTTTATTATGGTTACTATTAGCAGCTACCCCTAAAATAGGGAATCTACTTAAATTTCTGAAGCATGTTTTAAACTTTCCTTTCTTGACTAACTTAATGAACACAATTTCAGGCGGATAGTAGAGGATCCCCCAGTCTATTTTTTTTTTTAAGATTTTATTTATTTATTTGACAGACAGAGATCACAAGTAGGCAGAGAGGCAGGCAGAGAGAGAGAGAGAGGGAAGCAGGCTCTCTGCTGAGCAGAAAGCCCGATGCGGGGCTCGATCCCAGGACCCCGAGATCATGACCTGAGCCGAAGGCAGAGGCTTTAACCCACGGAGCCA